>NC_089847.1:28733931-28753931 GCF_035609145.1 Eleutherodactylus coqui | reverse complement strand
TTTGAAGCTGAATAGTGGAAGCATTTTTCTTTTCATACACTACAAAGCCAAACACAGCAAACTATGCTGCAGCCTACGTAAAATCTGTCTACAAGATGAAGGCTCTTTTTACCCTTTTTTTCAGAGTATAATACTCACCTTTTATGGAACATTTCTCCTATGGCACACGGATCAAAGCAGCCATGTCACTTATGGTGATTTAAGAACGGCGCCTGGACAGGACAGTATAGAGATGCCGTAAAACAAAATAAGGGTACTCACCCGGTGCAAGCAGTCAAACCCAAGCAGAGCTGGAATGGCCTCTACCCCCTGAAGGCACCCCCAGGTCTTGATGTAAATTCCTCCTAGTCCTCACGTTCCCCAGAGATTTAGAGCTGCAGGGTCCGCCACCGGACACTAAACGGTTCCTAGTACAAAGTAGAAATGAAAAAGAATCCCACACTCCCTGTGGTGGATGATAATGATGGTAAAGTGAAAGAAAATTAATAATCACTTACTTATGAGGGGGCTCTCTCCATGAAGACCCCCAAAATTTGAGAAGAGATTCTTAGGAAGTATTGAACTTCATAGAATGGTAGATTTGGAAGGGACCTCCACGGTCATCGGGTCCGACCCCCTGCTCAGTGCAGGATTTACTAAATCATCCCAGACAGATATTTGTCCAGCCTTTGTTTGAACACTTCCATTGAAGGAGAACTCACCACCTCCCGTGGCAACCTGTTCCACTCATTGATCACCCTTACTGTCACTTTTGGACATCAACTTAATGATGATGTCCAAAGCGGTCCAAGAAGATGGTATGAAAAGGCTGCTTATTGGCTGGACATTTTATATAAAACAAATAAAACCTAAAGTAAAAAAAAAAAGTTACATACAAAAATTTTTCTAAAGGTAGCCACAAAATATGCAAGCTACGCGTTTCGGGGGACTTCCCCCCTTTTTCAAGGTTACATTTGTTTTTTGTAATGTCACTTATGAGCCGTTCATGCTTCATTCTTCGGTGCATTTCTGGGTTCTGTCTGAGTCTTCAAAAAAAGGTATTCAGATGAATGCCCATAATGGAACCGTAGGCTTTCCTTGCTCAACCAGAGATGCATAAAATTTTGGCCATGTTATTCTCACCATCACAAATAATGGAAAGGAAGGTAAAGTTGCTTAAATTGAGACCTTATTGGACCTTTTTTATGAAAAATTGTTTTATCTGAGCCTCCCAGCATGGTTTAAAGGTTACCCAAAATTACTGTTATAAGGATCACCTGAGGTTCCAGGATAACTGAATTTACTAACTTACCCTATAAAGTTTACTACTGGCTTTGGATCATATAACTATTATGCTCTACACCATTATATAACTAAAGGGGTTATCAGCCCTCTGCTCCCATTCTACCAGTGCCTGGCCTGATATACTCTGCTTCCTGCTGCAGCAGCAATATTCATCCAGAAACAGGGTCATGTGATTGCCACAGTTATTCACTAGTTGGCGACTGGCTGCAGCAATTACATCACCCTTGTGTTAGTGATCTTATCAATGCAGTAGGAAGTGGAGATTGGTAGGGGACCAGGGATCGGTGGAACAGGAGTGGCGGGGGATCAGGTGAGGTGATTATGTCCTTTTCATGTTTTCTCACAACTCTAAGCAAGTTTACGAAAGTATTTGCCAAATGTCGACTATATTATTGTTTTTTTCTAGTCTAATGCCTTTGTAGCGAGGAAGGGGTAGGACTTGTAATATTCAGATAAAAGTTTATTGTGTAAGGTTATGTTGTCTAAGACTTGTGCCTTATCGGAATACTTACGATGACCTGTCTGTGAGTGAGTGAGTTACATACTCTGCCATGATCACATGATGATTACGTTATTAAAGGTCCTTCATTTCCAGTGAGTGACTTACATGCTCTGCCCCTGATCACATGACAGTGACATCATCCGAGGTCCTGTAAGTACACGGCTTCTGTCTGGCTAGGTGTTCGTTAGCATTCCATAGCAACTGAGGCCGCAGAGGGTTTCTAGGGGATGGAATACTAAGAAACACATACAGCACCCATGTGCTTACAGGACCTGTCTTGAAGTCACCATCATTTGATCAGTCACCTGTTTGGGAGGAGTCCGGGGGTCACATGACCAGTGGGTGATGAGTGTGTGCAGGTCTCTGCTCTGCTGCTTTTGATCCCTGTTGTATGAAAAATGTATGTAGCAGAGCTGTATGTGATGTACATGTAGCAGTGCTGTGTGTGTGTGTAATATGCATGTAACAGAGCTGTGTATGTGTGATTTGCATGCAGCAGAGCTGTATGTGATGTACATGTAGCAGTGCGGTGTGTGTGACGTGCATGTAGCAGAGCTGTGTGGCATATTGCTACATGATACTATAATTTCCTAATAATTACTAGTATTTATATGTGTTAAAAAGATAAAAGGCATGTTCTCTTTTAAATATGAACAGTCCAATGATGTATGGGGACAGTACACAGGAAGTCACACGGGGGTTAGCAAAGTGGATATAAAAGGTTGAGTGTGATTGGAGCAGACATCTATGACACAGCTGTTGTACAGTTAGTGGTCTGCCATGATTGAGAGACAAGCCTGAAACTTGTATCTTCACAGGTGCACAGAGTGACAAGCAGTGGAAAGATAATGCTCAGTACTCAGGTGACGAACGCTGAACTCTAAAAACATACCTTCCCAGTTCGAACCATAGTCCATACCAGCAGTGGCGTAGCTAAAGGCTCATGGTCCCGGGTGCAAAAGTTTATCTTGGGGCCTCCAACTTCTCTTAACGCCTTAACGCAGAAGCGTAACTAGAAGCTTCTGGTCCCCAATGCAAAACCTGTAATGGGGCCCCCAACTATAACGCTTTATTCATAGTAATGGCCTCCCTATATGGAGAAGAGAGGCCTTATGGGTCCCCTAAGGCTCCTGGGCCCGGGTGCAATCACATACCTTGCATCCCCTATAGTTACACCAGTGCATACCAGTCTGTTGTTGAATAAACGTTGAAAGGTGCAGCTAAGTTGTGAAGTTATTCAATGACTTGCCTGACCTGTGCCCTGCAAGCAGTTCCATTTCAGTAGTCCTCAAGTACAGTAACCCCAACTGGTCATGTTTTAACAATTATTTTTAGCATTACACAGTTGATTTCCATAGGCGTTCTCTCTGTTGGAAATTTTCAAATTCTGGCATGTGGAAGTTATCGGTAGGAGCAAACTTAAGAAGCACTGACCTAGACCATAGCTACATATAGTGCAACTTTTAAAATATCATAGCTGACTTGGCACTACTTACAAAAAAGTTCAAGCTGTGAAGTAAATAGTCTATGCCTTTGTTGGGCTTACTTGCTTTTAGATGAAGCTCTTCATATACGAGTTGTATGTCTTGACTTTCAATGAGTGCCGTGACTTGAATGTAAGGGTAGAGGTTAGATTTTGATGTCATTTTAAAACCCCTTACCTATTACATCTGAGCTGGGCAAAAAAAACACCTTGTCCGGGTTGGACATGATTAGATTTCCTAAAAGAGTGTATATCTACACAGTATACTTATGTGGAGAATGCAAAATATTGATAATGAAGCCAAAAGTGGGTGAACAACAAATCTGACACTAACCTACTAATATGATGAGACTCTACCTAAAAGCGGAACACTCGCCCTGATGAGAGCGACCCAACTTAAGGAACCTGGGGCGACCTTAACTCTCCCAAGATGGTAAATAAGGATGTTGTTTGCTTCAAAAAAAAACAAAGAAGATGGAAACAAGCACCCAATGAACCAGATGAAATACACAAATAGCAATTTCCTTAGAAGATAGATGTCACAACATCCCAAAATATTCTTTACACCAAACAAATTTATCTGACAATGGAGCAGGACGGGAGTCACTGACTTGACCAGAAACACCTGCAGACTAGAAGTATGACCAGCGTCCTCCATGAGGAGAACAAGCCAAAATAAATGTGCATAGACAGGCGCTAATTGGCGGGTTAGGACACACTCATCCAGCCGACCAATCCATCCTCACACCCACAAAAAAAGCGCTCATGTTGGCGCCGAGGATCGGAAAGACACTAGACATGTGCCAACATGTTGATCATGTAGGCCAGGTTGACACCATGGCATCATCTAGGTCCCAATCCACGAGTCTTGACAATACTTTTGTTTTGAGGGGCTTCGGCAACTTGTAAAATTCCTATAACTCTACAATTCAGCAAACGCATGTGTCTAATGGAAAATTCTAATCCTTTTCTGTTTATCGAGCGCACTTTAATGTCATGGATAGAGCACATTTGGAGACCTAAAACACAGCGGAATCCTAGAGGGGACTTGGTAAGCAAAAAATAATCCTTCAAACCAAACTACAATAGCGATGCCAAGATAAAATGAAAAATTTACATAGCAAATGTGACCTTGAAGTAAAGAGGCATGTTATGTGACTGTGCAAAGACTGACCAAAGATCCTTTGTTCTCCTCCCCTGAGCATTAAATACAGGATAAGAGCAGAAAGTAACCAGTGACTATGAATAAATAAGATTGACAGAGATGGATGGCTGTTTATATAAAGCTGTGGGGAAACGCACAAATTTTTTTGGATTGAATTAAAGACTTTGAAACGTCAAATTTAGCCATTTCATGCCATTGAAAATCAAAGCACCTTTGCGGACAAAGTCTCCACCTTGGACGTCTGGGAACTGATTCCTGGGCGAAATAATAAATGACTCAAGCAGAATACAGCGTATAAATAAACATAACATTTTAACCTTACTGTACCTGGAAAAATGTAAATGGGCTTCGTAGTGAGCACACCGCGTTAGTTGGGATGAGGGAGATGCATAAATAATTTACACACATTCCAGGGAACACATGCACACGGCAGTGGAGACAGCGGTGATTACAATTTCTCAACAATATTGCAGATTTGCCTTTCTGCACACTCTGTATTCCTATGTTGCTTTGACCAAGGTGTGTTGGGCATGAGTATGAGCGAAACTCCGAATACGAAATTAGATCCCTGTTAGAATATTCATCAAGAGGAACTTATGAAAGAGTAAGTTTCCAGAAAATCCCTGGTCCATTCATTAAAATGACTATACGGCACAGCAAGACCAGACAGAGGTGGCCGAGACTGTAGACAGATGCTACAATTTTGTGAGAATGGCCAACTATTGTAGTCGACTATCTTAAGTTCAACTTTTGGCTTCCTCTCATGGAACTCTACATCCCCACAAAGTGTTATGCAGCTGAATATCATCATTCCTATCTTGTCCTTCATCAGGCCACTGCTCAAGCTTGTGCTGACCATGATAACTTGACCACTGACCATGTTAACTTGACCACTTGGATTGAGCCTCTAGGCATGCTGCATAATAAATACAGTCCTAAGAATGAAGTTGCAATATTCAAATGGTGATCCTTATTTTGGCCTACACAGTTGATGTACTAACTGTTTTTCAAAAACTGCCATACTATAGGACTGCTGGTGGGTCATGGGCATAAGTTAGGCCTGGAGGTACCCTCGGCTTCTAGGACTCTGGACAGTGTTTGAACTCATTCCTTTTTCTGACTTTAGGTATTCTTGTTTGACCCTCACTGTTGACTATTTATTTTTATACAAAATGACATCGCCATTCATACTAACGATATATTAACTATCACAATCAATTGACATATCATCATTATAAATGCAAATGAAAGATATTGCAGTGCCTCAGCAGAGCCACCTATTAGAATGTAGCTTTCCTACAAGTCTACATATTCTGGTTTACTCCCACACTCCAAAAACTTACTAATAGGTGAACTTAAGACTCATTTACATGCAAAGACAATCTTACAAACGATTAAAAGATTGACAGTTCTAGCGATCCTTTTGCATAAAGTGCTAATGGATACTAATATCCATAAAGTGTTAATGGACACTAATGTCCATTAGCACTTTATCAGCTTCATTTGCGTGTAAATGAGCCTTCTGGAGCTGTTTACAGAGCTCAGCAGGTGGCCTGAGCTCTGCAAACAGCTGCTTTGTTCTCGCATAGGCTGTCTGCTGAAGACAATGTAATATCTGACAGCCCGTGCAGAACACAGCGCATGGCCCCTGCTATCTCTCTTCGGCTGAAGGATGGATTTTAAGCTCACCTTAAAATCATTGTTCAGCCGAAAGCAAACGATGGCAGCATTTACATGCAACGATTATCCCTCATATGCCATTGTTTGAACAAATTTTGATCGATAATCGTTGCATGTAAACGGGGCTTTAGACTGGGGGCAGAAACCAATATAAAGTGGTGTATAGTTCAGTGGAATTTGTATGTACTATATTAAAGGGGTTGGCCAAGATCACAGTTTTATCTGAAAAGGGCTTCTTATGGACAAAACATAACAACTTTAAGCCCACATTATTAGTTGAAGTAGGGGGATTAATATGAAGGGGAGGGTTTATATACTGTTGTGCTGGGGAGTCTCTCTTACCCAGTGTGATCTGGTGCCTCTGCAATTGTAATTAGTTTGGTATTCCTACCACTAGTTGGCACAATGGCAGCTTTAGTAAAGAAGTTTGAATGTGTGCTAACTAAACAGCACTACTTGTGGCCAGGAATGGTACTGCAAGCAAAACTTATCAATAATTTCAGTGAGACAGGTTGATATTGCTTGAAAAGTCACCATGATCCAACATGATAGAATCCCAAACTGTTAAAAGACAATTCATTGCATCTGTAGTCCTGTACTTAAGTTGATTAATTCTTTTATCCTTATCGCTGGCAGCAAGCAGGTCAGCGTGTAAGTTTATCAAATTAAATAATGCATGTGACTGATTACAGAAGGCAAAACAAAGGAAATTGTGGCATGTCGAAAATTGATTTTTCTCTCCCTATCTCTTGTCCTCTTCTATCAAAACAATAGAACAGACAATGAATGAAGCGAGATCGGCTTTTACATTCCATCTTGAAATAAAAGATATATATTCGTACTTCGCTCATTGACTACAAGCAGTGGCTGCTGGCCAGAGAGCCAGAGGGTGGACAATTCCGAGCAGGGAAGTAATCGTTCATACAAGCACATTTATAAGGGAGACAGTGGGATGTTCGTAGAGAAGGAAATATTGTAATATAAGAACAAAATGATGGTGCGTGCGAGCAGTGCGAATATCTGTACTTAGGAAAGGTCAATGTAAAATGTTCTGTCTTCCATTCTCCTTATGTACATAAATTATGAAGAAATGCAGGCTGTATTTCGTGCAGCATATTTTACTTTGAACTGCATGATCTAATGCTTATACCGTAAAATTCATTTAATCCAGCATATATGATGGTCCATACATTCTGCTAATCTGGTATCCACCATAGTCTCATGCCAGATTACCAGGGCAGGTCCTATCTTTTCTTGCGCATATTATTAACTCATTATGGACCAAGCACCGTAAATTTACGGTGCTTGGTCCTGGGCTTTAATCCCAGCCGATAGTAAAATTGTGGTGGGGGATTAAAGCCCTTGCTTCTGCAATCAATCAGAAGCAAGTCAGGTTGTCAGCTGTTAATCACAGCTGATAACCCAGAGGAGCAGGGAGAAGTGGTTTCTAACCCCTTCTGCCTTCTCCTTTCCCTAGTACACATCGCTTGATGAGTGCTATGTACTAAGGAATGAAAGTGGAAGTGTTTCTTCCACTACGCGAGCCAACAGTCAAGTGATCACCGGAATCCCCATGGCACAGCAGAGCTGCAGGGTCCCAGGAGACTCTGATCAGCTCTGTTAGTGACTATTGTCACTATAGGGTGATGTTTTCCCTGTAACTGGGGCTCTTATGGATGCCTCAGCTACAGTGAAAAAATGTCAAATATAAAAAAAGACCATGTGAATGTCCCCCAGAGGTCTTGTATGACGTCATGGGGGACATAGATGGTAAAAAAAGTAATTACATAAATAAGTAAAACAAAATTACAGAATTAAATAAAAATATATACATAAAAAAGAAAATAAACCAAAGCCGATGCCAACCAAAATCGTAACTGTATGCCCTCTGTAATCCAAAACCATACATATTACCGGTATATATAAAAATGTCTGAAACAAAATGAGGAACCCGTTCCCATACTTTATTTTAGCATAAATATACCAATAAAAAAACAAAACTAGGAATGTTTAAAAAAAATCAGTGTTTAACGTTTTAGCCTCAATAAAACTAAAAAACAGAAAAAAGACTCAGTGAAAAAGATATTTCAAAAATAGCCTGCAGAAATCTCGCTCATTGTTTTTTCAATAGGTGAGAAAAAAAATTGTATTGCACTTGCATCACACTCACACGTACATGCGAGTTCCATGTGAGTGAAATGCGATTTTTCATTCTTCCTATTGAAAATACATTTGATTTTCACGCACGCAAAATTTGCATGGTCAGCGGTGCAATGCAATTTTCTCACAATGCATTTGCAGTCAGCGTCACAATCTTATAAGAGTGATATTGGTCTGAGTTTCATAAATCATCCAGCATAAATGCCATAATAATAGTAGTAATAGGTCCCCCCTTACTGGCCACAGCATTAATAGTGCCCCCTGAATGGCCCCAGTAGTATTGGCCCTCTTTAGTAGTCATCAGTAATAGTGCCGCCCCTAGTGGTCACAGCAGTAATAGTGCCTCCTTAGTTGCCTCAGCAGTAGTAGGGGTCCCCTCTAAGCACCCTATCCACCTCTGAACCTCCGGACGGGTAGTAGTCATAAGATCAAGCACTATACCATGCAGTGAAGTTCCCTGTGCGATACTGCTGCAGGACCAATGGAAAATCCTCCAATGGCCTCTGTATCCCTGCATGTACTATGTGCTGCACAAATGCCAGAGGGAAGAGTGAGGATCTTCTCTGAGCACTTTAGTGGTGTCCCAATGGGAACTTCAGAGTGAGTTTTGGCGCTTGATGGCAAGGTTGTTGCCAGAAATGGTTACTTCAGGGAATTTTTTTTCTATTGGCCCATTACATAGCCAGTAAAAAAATAAATGGTGGTGTCTTACTGGCTGGGTGGCAACCCTAGAAATAACTCTACAAGAATAATAACTGCAGTGACGTCACAGTACATAGATAATAATTAGAGATGAGCGAACGTACTCGTTTCGAGTACTTACGCACCCGAGTACCGCCATTTTCGAGTACTTCAGTACTCGGGTGAAAAGATTCGGGGGGCGCCGGGGGGCGGGGAGAGGCGTGGCGGTGCGGGGGGTAGCAGCGGGGAACAGGGGGGAGCCCTCTCTCTCCCTCTCCCCCCCACTCCCCACTGCTACCCCCCGTGCCACCACGGCGCCCCCCGAATTTTTTCGCCCGATTACGGAAGTACTCGGAAATCGCGGTATTCGGGCGAAAAAGGGGCGTGGCCGAGCACGTTCGCTCATCTCTAATAATAATCATGTAGATATAATTGGAAATACACACAGAGAGGATGCTGTTAGGTAACAATGTGCACAGTGATGTCAGAGAATAAGGATAGTGACATACATTCCTTGCATTAAAAAAAATCACCTAGAAGGAGTTGTCATTTAGCGGTAAGCTTGACATGCAGATATGCAAATGATTAGAGTTGTGGTGTGATTAGATGAATGGTCTTGCTACCTTAGATCCTAAAAATGGATCCAACCTTGGACTATAAAAAGGTTCTCAGAGGCTACTTGTGTGTAGTGGACCCTTTTTTCAACTTGTGTAGACCTTGTTGACCGCAATCAAAGAGATTTCACCAGAGTTTAAGAGGAGCGCATTATTGGAGTGTGAAAAGCTGAATGGTCATATCAATGAATTGCCCACAACCTGGGACTTTCTAAGGTGTTGGAACCAGTGGATGCACACACAAGACAAATGGACTCAGGACGCCCTTGACAGACCACCAGTAGAGAGGGTCGTCTGACCATCTGACAAACATAAGCAGCTCCAACTGTTTCATTATATGTCAACCAGAGTAGGTGCACACTGCCCTCAGTGTGATGGTCTGGGGGGCCATCACATATGAAAGTGGGTCACCCCTAGTAGTTGTACGAGGAATTTTGACAGCTCAGCGATATGTTCAGGACATCCCGCAGCCACATGTGTTCCTCTTATGGCAGCTTCCAGGAGGCATTTTCCAGCAAGATAATGCTCGGCCACATAAAGCTATATATATAATAACTGTTTATTATATATATAATATTAAGCAGGTTCTTAATACACCTATAACATTCCTTTGTTAAAGTGGCAATTAGTTTTGGAACAGCAGTAGAAGCCTGCCTATCTTCAGGAGTAATGCATTTTACATATGAATGAAGTACTTAGCATGGAGATATGATGAAATAAGACGAGAGGGAGGGGCACCATCATGTTTCCTATTTCCTTCAATCCCTGAGACTCTTTTGCAATTCAATAGAGCAGAGTAACGAAGCAGCAGGTAATGTGTCTTTGCAGGAAATGAAAAATGATGCCGATATGGAAAAAAAACACACTTCACTAAAATTACCAATAGATTATTATTACATATCCTGTTATATATGTATATATATATATATATATATATATATATATATATATATATATATATATATATATATATATATATATATATATATAATAAAAAAAGAATATTACACTGCACAATGAACGTAGCTATCTGCTTCTTGCTCCATACACCATGTTGGTGGCAAGGCAAACAGTTAATCAATTGGCATGCCTGGCAGCAGATCCCTGCAAATCTTAAAATAATGACCTATACCGCTCCATTACTTTCAATGGGGACACTGGAGGTTGCTGAGTACTTAAAGGTACCTTCTATTCTTGAAAAATCAATACACATGTACCTTAATAAGTCCCTGCAGGAAAAAAAAATCATGCACCTATCTGTTTTTATGTTGTTCTCTCTCTCTCTCTCTCTCTCTTTCTCTGAGTAGCTGTTGGTTACATTCCCTCTCACTGCTGATAAGAGCTCCTGATTTCCTTCACCATTTCCTGGCACTGCTGTACAGACCTCTGTAATAGTAGTTTTCTCTGCTCTACCCTAAGGGCTCATGTCCACGGGGAAAATAGGATTTAGGATCCGCAGCGGATTTCCTGCATGCGGATCCGCACCCCATAGGGATGCATTGACCACCCGCGGGTACATAAATACCCGCGGATCGTCAATAAAAGGCATTTAAAAAAAAATGGAGCATGAAAAAATCTGGACCATGCTCCATTGTCATGCGGGTCTCCCGCGGGGACGGCTCCCGCGGGCTTCTATTGAAGCCTATGGAAGCCGTCCGGATCCGCGGGAGACCTAAAATAGGAATTAAAAGCATTTACTCACCCGCAGCGGACCGCGAAGCTCTGCTCTTCCTCACGGCCGCATCTCCCTTGCTTCGGCTCGGCGGATGTGCCCGGCGCATGCGCGCGGCACGTCGATGACGTGCCGGCGACGTGCCGCCGGCGTCAGGAATTCATCCGCCGGCCGAAAATGAAGATCCGGCCGTGAGGAACAGCTGACCTTCGCCGCCCGCTACGGAAAGGTAAATGCTTTTAAATTTCTATTTTCAGCGCTCATGTCCGCGGGGCAGGAGGGACCCGCTGCAGATTCTACATGTAGAATCTGCAGCGGATCTGATTTTCCCCGTGGACATGAGGCCTTAGTCTTCCTTATCTGACAGGGGAGTAGGCAAGAAGAGGAGATGAGAAACAGCACAAAATTCAGTAAGATTTCAGTCCTCAAGCCTGTAGTGCCTTGGAAAACAATACAAGTGTGGAAATCAAACAATCAGAAATGTTTAATGAAAACTTATTACAAAAAGTCTTAATTTGCAAAAGAGTAAAAGAGTGCAAAGGTGTACGTAGCCTTTAAACGCTGTAATTTCCCTTGCTCCGATTGAAATGAATGGAGTAGCAATGCACATGTGCGACCATTACTCCATTCATGCAGGTGGTGGTCTCAGGGGTGCAAGTGGTTGAACCTCCACCAATAGGAAAATTATCCCCTAACCTGTGAATAGAGGATAACTTTCTGTCTTGGCATAAATCCTTTAAGTGATCATTTCTACTATGCCCCAAAGGATTTTGGGGAGGGAGGCATATTCTGTATATACCTTGAATATCACACCTCTTAAATAATATGTGATGTTTGCTTTACAAGGAACTGATGAGTGAAATGAAGCTTCAGATCTTCTTGGCAGTGCAGTTACAGTACATAATCTCTGATGAAGCTGCTCTGTTATATAAGGTAATAGCCTACGGGTATATGGGCAAAAATGTCTATTGATGGTAGACTTGATGAAAGTCTTGTGTTTATGCTCTTGAAATATTTAGTGCTTTCTCGATCCTAGCTTATCTGTTCTCCCAGATGTTGTAGTGCAGACAAACATCTTTAAATGATTTGGGAAAACAAGAGAGAAGTGGCTGCTTGAGGCCAATAAATTCTACATTCTTAATTAGGTTAGCTTCCCCACTGAAGCTAAACATTTACACTTCTTTATATGGTTTTACCATCTGTCTTTACGTCACGGTCCCAGGTTATAAAGCATGGCCCCCAAAAAAGTTACTCGGTTTGTCCCATTAAAAGAAATTCACTGAAAGGGAAATTAAATTTACAACATATCACTGATAAAGCCATATTTCCTGATACAAAGGGTCTGGAAGCGTATTGTTTCTCCTTAGGGAGAGTAGCTAGAAGGTGGGAGGAGACTTATAGGGCCTCCCATGCTCTTCTGGGAAATGTATGCAAATAGGAAGACAGAGCAATGCCTCTACAGCGCCATCTATTGGAAGGCAGCATTCCTGCAAGTTAATGTCCAACCTTATAACAAGCGTTTTAACAATGACTAGGAATATGAGCCAAAGACAGAGTCTTCCCCAAAAGTAAAAGATCACCATTCACAAAGGAAGGCTAAAACACCAGTTCCTAGTAGAATGCAGACAAGCCACAATATTATATTGAGGCGGTTGTACAAGTGTAAAATTATATAAAACAATATTCTTAATAACCCGCAGCCCATACGCAATTAACTTGGGTACCTGTGTCATTGCTTAGTGACGGCGCAGGAAATGCAAACATAGAAAAAAAAAACAACATACTGTGTATGACCGACAGCAAGCCACCACGGTCATCCGCATTACATTAAAATTAGGTACGCAGGGTGAGCGGCCGAGCTCACAGCCAGAATTCCGCATGCGGAATCCGACCTGTTTATGTGAGCCTGGCCTAAGGCTTGTAAGTACACCCCACAGTGTACTTAGAAGGTGCCGGGCAGCTAGTCTGCTATACCAGTATGAGCGTGGTCAATCAGCTGTTAACTAGCATGGTGCACTACATATAACAGTGTGACTGGCACCTTAGAAGCCTTATCTGAGTGTTATTATAGTACTTTATAATATAAACCCTACACCCACTTCATGAATGTTAGGGCTCTTTTACATGGGACGGATACCCGACAGGTAGTCCCAGCGATGATCACTTCTTTGCTCCTGTTCCAGGAACCATCATCGCTAGTGAATGGAGGTGTAGGGGGCCGGAGAATGTTTCAGCCCAATCACCTCCATTCACAGTAAACAGGCGTCATTCATAAGTGATACCGCCTATTTACATGGGCCGCGCCCTGGTTCAGTGTTCTGCATGCAGAAACTCAATGACGAACGAGAAGCGAACAAATTCTCTTTTGTTGGCATGCACTTACACTGAATGATTATCTGCCCATGTAAAAGGGTCCTTAAGCGTATGACTGAGAGTCCATCGGTATTTTGTAGTTGCGTGGCCTTGTCTGTGTGTTGTGCATAGTGTCTGCATACAGAAATGGACACGCCCAGATGTTAGCAAAGTTGCCTTGCAGCCCTGTAGTTGTAGGTTCAAATCTGACCAAGGGCAACATCTGCATGGAGTTTGAAGTTTCTCTTTATGTTTCTTATTATTATTATTCTACTTCTTCTCTTTTTCCAGAGAAGGAAGAAGAATCAGAAAAATCACGGTGGCTCAGAGATTAGCACTACTGCCCTAAATTCAAATCTGACCAATTACAACATCTGTATGTAGTTCCCACCTCTCCTCCTCTGGCTAAGGAAAAATACGTGTGGTGGCTCAGTGGTTAGGGCTAGAGAACAACAAAAAGTGTGTGACCCACAGGCATAACTAAAGGGGATGCGGTTGCACCCAGGCCCAGGAGCCTTAGGGGGCCCATAAGACCTCTCTTCTCCATATGGGGAGCCCAGTACTAAAAATAAAGCATTATAGTTGGGGACCCTGTTACAGATTTTGCATTGGGACCCAGGAGCTTCAAGTTATGCCTCTGCTGTGAAGGGGTTAAGAGAAGTTGGGGGCCCCAAGATAAACTTTTGCACGTCGGCCCATGAGCTTTTAGCTACGCCCCTGGTGTGACCCATAGGGAAGCCTCCTTTGCTGAGAATATGCCAACAACTAAATTCCCGACAGTTTTAGCACTATTAGATTGTGATTCCTAAAATATAACCTTTATTATGTTTAACCCTCTAATGTTTTTTTGTTTTTTTTTGAGAGCAGACAGAGAAAACACATTAATTTCTGTTTTTCATACATCATAAATTATGCAATACATTTTTGTATCATTTATCTGGGTCAGTACAATAATTAATATTTTTTTAGGTTTTTCAACTTCTGCACAATAATAACCTTTTTTTGGAAATTATTATTAAATCGCTGCATTAAAAGCCTGATAACTTTTTTTTATTTTTCCATGGACTGAGTTCTGTGAGGGCTTGATTCTTGCGTAACGATCTGTAGTTTTTATTTGTACCATTTTGGGATACATACAGCTCTTTCTGATCACATTTATTGTGTTTTTTGGCAGGCAAAACAAACAAAATAATTGCTTTGCCTCCATTTTTTAGGTGCCATGCAGGATATATAGTGTGTTCAATTCATTGTACAGGTTGTTACAGAAACGATGATATGAAAGATGTGTTGTTGTTTCTTTAATTTTTTTCCCATAAAAATAGGGGGAAATGCACAAAAAAAAATGTTTTGTTATTATTTATAGCCGTTTTTTTAAACAATTTCTTTTTCTTTACACTTCTTATATTCCGGTAGGGGACTTGAACCATAACAGCTATGATCGCTATGATAATGCATTGCAGGACTTATGTCCTGCAATGCCTTATCGCTTACAATAGTGATCATAGTCAATGGCCAGCTGGGACGCCATTATCTGGTGTTCTGTTGCCATGGCAACCCACTCACTGCAGCTTGGGACAAAACCAGTAAATTTGCTCAAAGTCATCTTTTGAGTGAGAATAGTTGGGTCTAAACGCGTGGCCAGCGTGCAGTTTCCGTTAACTGAAAGACAACCATGTGTCTTATCAGGACAGCGTGCTGAGTTCTCAGCGGAATACTGATGATACTATTGTTTCAGCTAGCATCTTGCTCAGAGAACACAGCAGAAGTATGCAGAAGACAGAGCTCCAGCTGGCTTCTGTATACCCCGCTCGGAGCGCTCAGCTGTATACCGGCTGAGTGCTCTATGAACACAGCAGAAATATACAGAAGACAACGCTCCAGCTGTCTTCTGTATACCCCACTCAGAGTGCTCAGCTGTATACTAGCTGAGCACTCCCAGAAGACAATAGCTGTATACAGAAGATAGCAGTCCCGCTTGTCTTCTGCATACAGCGTGAGCCTATATTTACACACTTATGCAAAGTGAACGCTCAAAACTGTCACTCAAACTGCCATTTGAGCGAATTTTGAGCGATCATCTTGTCGTGTAAATGCCCACAACGATTATCGCTCAAAAGACGTGTTTTGAGCAAATTTTGAGTGAAAATCATTGTGTCTAAATAGGGCCTAAGCATGTGGAAACCATGATTAAAACTAGAGATGAGCGAGCGTACTCGAAAAAGCACTACTCGCTCGAGTAATTTGCTTTATCCGAGTATCGCTGTGCTCGTCCCTGAAGATTCGGGTGCCGGCACGGAGCGGGGAGCTGCAGGGAAGAGCGGGGAGGAACGGAGGTAAGATCTTTCTCTCCCTCTCTCCCGCCCGCTCTCCCCTGCTCCCCGCTGCGACTCACCTGTCAGCCGCAGCGGCACCCGAATCTTCAGACCCGAGCACAGCGATACTCGGATAAAGCAAATTACTCGAGCGAGTAGTGCTTTTCCGAGTACGCTCGCTCATCTCTAGCGAACACGCGTGTTTAAGGCTGATGCTCGATCGAGCATCGGTCTTGTTGAGTAACTGATTACTCGACTGAGCACGGGGGGCCGCAGGGGGAGCGGGAGGGAGAGTGAGAGAGATATCAGTTACTCGACAAGACCGATGCTCGATCGAGTATCAGCCTTAAATGAGCGTGCTCGCTCATCTCTAGTTTTAATCATGGTTTGCACATGCTTAGGCCCCATTTAGACACAATGATTTTCACTCAAAATTTGCTCAAAGCACATCTTTTGAGCGATAATGTTTCGCTACCTAAAGCAGCGTCATCAGGGGAAACATACTGTGGCTATAAGCAGGGATCTGTGAATAGACAATACCAGGATTTTTTTATGAACTTCTGGTTCAGTGTGAACTAATTTGGACCAAGCCAAACTTCTTGATGATGAAATTCGTCGAATCAGATGAACCAAGCTTTTGAAAAGCTCATTCATCACTACTCTTGAACATCAATGTTCCTGCTGGTCTAAAGTAATTAATAGGTCTAAGCAAAAGCTCTGGTGGTCTAGGGCAGTGAAGGGGTTAATATCACTAAACATAGTGGTTTAGAACAGTGAGGGGTATAAGTCATAGAATCATAGAACTGTAGATTTGGAAGGGACCTCCAGGGTCATCGAATCCAACCCCTGCTCAATGCAGGATCACTAAATGTTTGTCCAACCTCAGTTTGAAGACTTCCATTGAAGGAGAACTTACCAGTCTAGTATCTCTGATGGCCTTGGATTAACATAAGAGTTCTTGGTGGTCTAGAACAGTGAGTGGGTTATTGTCAGTTTATGTAATGGTCCAGGGCAGTTCTGCAGTGACATGATAATGGGAAACGGGACACTCAATCTTGGGAGCGGTAGAGGTCTCAGCGTTGAGACAACCAATCAGCAAGTAATGCCCTATTCTGTGGATAGGGTATAACTTGAAACTCTGGTACAACCCCTTTAAGGAGACAGCTCATGGAGTCTGCATGGGAGTAAACTTTTCTTGAGCTGAGTTATCTTCCATGCAGCTAAGGCCGGTCTCACATGAACGAGTCGGATTCCGAATGTGGTAGCCACGGCGGAATCCGTCCCTGTCCCCGGCCGGCAAACGCGTGTACCTTTGAATTCCTGTATTGCAGATGGCTGCGGCGAGCCACAGTGCAATGACACGGGTACTCTCAAACCAATCCATCATGTCAATTACAGATGGGCTTTGGGTTTGACGGCTTCCATTGACATCCAATCCGCACGGAAAAAGAACATTTTATTTCCACTAGCGAAAATCGCAATCGCTCATGTGAGCGGACATAGGAATGTTCTATCTTTGGAATGGATGTGGAATACCATAGGTCATCCGCACGGGTGGCGATCGCTGATTCCACAAGTTGTGTGAGACCAGCCTTAAAGCAAATTGTGCTAGCAGGAGGCATTCTTGCCACCTATACCCCTCCCCACTCCTTAAGATTCCCTTGTACTACTATTCAAAATATATTTATTAAGCTACAGTCTTTAGCATCTCATATAAAAATCTATTCTAATCAATTATCCTTCCCCTTCATTTTCCACCCCGCCTGCTTGATGTATCAGCCATTTCTTAAATAATCTCCCGACACAATCTTTCCGTTGCCTATAGCGTCTTATTCTAGAATTTATCAGCCTGGAACAGTTGTTGCTACCCACTAAATTTGCGATTAGAATAGGCATAACAGCTAATAATAAGCAGCTTTGTAAAATAGAAGTCTAAGCTTTTTTTTATGTTGTGTACGAAGCCGCACTCTGACTTCTAAGGAAATTTCATAGTTTACAAGTTAAAAAGACCCTGTCAAATTGTTATTGAGTCCTAGAAAAGGAAAAGAAAAGGAAAATCTTCAGACTCAAGCTGAGTCCTATCTTAAAATGGAATCAGAGCTGTAAAAACGACACAAAGTATAAAAATAAAATAAAAGCCCGACTCTTCCATTCCTGGCTTTAGCCGATGCCGAATCTGTGAATCGTATCTTGCTGAAATGTCATCTGTATTTACATTCACCTCCGGTCAATAGTGGCAGTTTCATACTTGGCACGCTTCTCCTACATTGTTCAAAGACATGCACACAATAGATATTTTACAGATTTTTGCAGCCCACATTACATTTAATATCCACCACAATCTCACAACTCTAAAACAATGTTGCCTGTATTAAAAAAAATAAATAAAAAAGACTCCTTGAAGGAAATGCAATGTCTCAGTGGTCTACCTACGACGTAGGCAAGGTTCTCGGCTGCTTTGGGGCCAGTGATTCCTATGCTTATGACAACACATTATAGATGTGACCTTCTGGGGTGTGGTGCTATCAAACCAACATCTTGATGCTGTCCCTCCATCATTGAAAATAAGGAAGAAGCAGTAATACCTCTGCAGAGCCACCTACTGGAAGGCAGCATTTTTGCAAGCCAATGTCAGACTCTTCATACAAGTCTTTATAAGAATGATTGGGAATTGAAAACCGAAAGTTCCCTCACTCACGTCGTAGGTGTCTCCTCACACACCTTCTAGGCGCTTTCCTTAAAGGGGTTGTCCCGCGCCGAAACGTTTTTTTTTTTTTTTCAACCCCCCCCCCCCCCCCCCCGTTCGGCGCGAGACAACCCCGATGCAGGGGTTAAAAAAGAACACCGCTCAGCGCTTACCTGAATCCCCGCGCTCCGGTGACTTCTTACTTATCTGCTGAAGATGGCCGCCGGGATCTTCTCCCTCGGTGGACCGCAGGGCTTCTGTGCGGTCCATTGCCGATTCCAGCCTCCTGATTGGCTGGAATCGGCACGTGACGGGGCGGAGCTACACGGAGCCGGCATCCTGCACGAGCGGCCCCATTGAGAAAAGAAGAAGACCCGGACTGCGCAAGCGCGTCTAATTTGGCCATTAGACGCCGAAAATTAGGCGGGCTCCATGGAAACGAGGACGCTAGCAACGGAGCAGGTAAGTGAAAAACTTCTTATAACTTCTGTATAGCTCATAATTAATGCACAATGTACATTACAAAGTGCATTAATATGGCCATACAGAAGTGTATAGACCCACTTGCTGCCGCGGGACAACCCCTTTAAGGAGAGACCTAGGCCCTTCCAACTTCTATTGTTAAAAGCATGATGAATTTGCCATTTCTACCCTTACCATTGTATTGATCTGTGTTTTTAGTGGGTCCTAGTGACCTCCAGTGGTAGCATTGTTACGTTGCTTGTCACTTCTACTTCATAAAAGAAAAAACAGTTATTGGCTGGTGTGATCATGTGGTCCGGGGGAAGTTCCTGGGAAAAGGAAGGCAGAGGATGTGCATGTTTGAACCCGTAGTAGTGAGAAGCTGCAACACATCAAAAGGGAGAAAAATGTGATTGTTCGCAGCAAGAGAAACCAAATAATCTTGTTGGTATGATACCTTTTAATGGCTTACAAAAATACATGATGGTAATGCGAGCTTCTGAACCAATGCAGGGTTCTTCTTCAGGCTCAAATGAAATAGATCCGAAGAGGCATGCATACATATACACACATACTTATGAAAAGGCACAGACATAGATGTGATTAATTTGCCCCAGAAATGAACAGAGAAACAGACTCAGATGATCAGCGCAGCCTGTGCTGAGAGTGTTGATTGATGCTGTCTGTGCAACCACAGTGCAAGGGACAATCAAGAAAGATAGACCAGAGGAAATAATACTATAGACTCACAAGGGACACAGGTAAAGGGACCGTGGCTGAGGTTGTTAGAGAGAGACCTGGTTCTTTCCTTGCATTAATCTTCTCCTTCGGCCTTCAAGAGCCTTCTCTTTCCCTCTGTTGAACCGAGTGTGCAAAGAGAACTGTAAGTTGAGGGCGGTCCTTGATAAAAAATAAATAAACACTTGTGTGCATACCACCAGACTTCA
>NC_089847.1:28663931-28728931 GCF_035609145.1 Eleutherodactylus coqui | reverse complement strand
CTCATCTCTAGTTATGGGTCTTAGAATGCAATCATTCAAATTGAATTGCTTTTATTTAGAAACGTGTTTCTACTGTGATAAAGTCGTGGAAAAAACGTAAAAACATCGAGCCGTTGCAGATAAGAAAGTTATCATGTTATTTACATGAAATGGTAAACATCGTAAAAACAAAACCCCCAAACAATGGTGGCATTTATGAACGTTTTTTCCATTGACCGCCCATCCCCCACCCACTGACCAAATGTAATAAAAGTTATAAAACACATTATATTTACCCCACCGTGCTGTCATTAAAATATACAACTTGTCTCCCCAAAAAACAAGCCCCCATATGGCTATGTAAATGAGTTACAGCTCTTGCAATGTGACAATAAAAACGCCTTGGTCTTTAAGGCACAAAATAGACATGGTCACTAAGGGGTTAATACACATTAAAAGAAGTAACTGAAACAGTCTCTGAATTAGCTTTACACATCCGGTAATTCAGTTCTCTGTCAGGGCTGACACCCACTGGCGTTTTATTCTCTCTTGCGCTGCGAGAAAAAGTGAAAACACTCGGAGTGCAAGAAAGAGGCCGGGATGATGTCGGGTTATTGCCAGTCTTTTCAATGGGGCCAGCGGCAGCAGTGCTAGCCCCATTGAAAAGATAGGGAGAATACAGCGGACGTCTGCCACAGCTGTCACAGCTGTGGCAGGAGTTTCCTTCATCAACGTGGGGACCGCGGGGATGAAGGAATCCTCTGTCACAGCTGTGACAGCTGTGGCAGAAGTGCAGCATGCTATCCCATTGCTTTCAATAGGAGCGGCGCTGCTGCTGGTCCCATTGAATGCAGTGCTTTGTGGCAAACCCCGCAGTATGATTTTTGGGAAAGGGCTTAAAAATATAAGCCCTTCCCTGAAAATCATCATTAACTGGTAAAAAAATGAAAAAAAAAAATTTAGACTGCTCTCCACCGCTCAGACGCATCCTCCTTTATAAACAGCTAAGCACTAGCTGTTATTGGCTGAGCACTCAGCCAATCAGCACAGCCCTTTCAAGAGGCGGGGACTTTTAAATCCCCGCCTGCTGAAAGTGCTGGACAGCAGTTTCGGGGAGCCAGCCAGAGGACGCTTCTGAGCAGCGGAGGGGTGAGTAAATATTTTTTTACTTTTTTACCAGTTAATGATGATTTTCAGGGAAGGGCTTATATTTCTGCGGGGGTTGCCACAAACCACTGCTTTCAATGGGACCGGCAGCAGCGGGGATAATGGAAACTCCTGCCACAGCTGTCACAGCTGCGGCAGAAGTCCGCAGCATTCTCCCTATCTTTTCAATGGGGCTAACGCTACTGCCGCTGGCCCCATTGAATACACTGGCGGTATCCCAGTGTCATCCTGGCATGTTTCTTGCGCTGCGAGGCAAGTGTTTTTACTTGATCTCGCACCGCAAGAGAGAATAAAACGCCAGTGGGTGTCCACCCTAAGGGTTTTTGCGGCAAATTGCGATTTTAACATTACAAGTTCCATAGACCCCTGCAGAAAAAAAAATGCTGCGAATTTCGCTGTGAAAAAAAACTGTAGTGGGTAGTCACCCAAAGGGCCCCTTCACACTTGTGATAAAATTGCACGATTTTCACGCAATGTGATAGTGAGTATAAACACAGAATTATGAAACCAATGATTTTCAATGGTTTCCTTCACACTTGCGATTTTTTCACTCATGCGATGTTGTGATAAAAAAAATTGCAGCATGTCCTGTCTTTATGCGTTTTGCAATTTTTTTTTGCCTCCCATGTTTCCCTATGGAGCCTCCTTCTTATTGCAACGCAATGCACGAACTTGCGATTTTCATGCGTTGCAATGCATTAACATTAGAATGTCCTATTGACTTTCGCGCTAAAAGATTGCAGCAAAATCACGCTCAAAAATCACAAGCGACCGCTATGTTTTTGCAAGAAAAAGCAGTGATGATGCTGTAAAATTGCACAAACAAAAATTTGATTACACCATGATTTTTCAGCGCCAAAATCACGATCACCAGTGTGAAGGAGCCGTTAGATAAGCAAACTGTTTGTGATATACAAGACTTATGGCAACAAGAGTCCGTGTCTTATGGCTGCTTCACACTGGCAAGGGTGATATCACCCTTGTAATCCATGTTAAACCCCTGGATGTGAGGCGTTTAATGTGAAAACAGGCTTGCATCACTGCGCAGAATTTCTTCATCACTGTGGGGAATCCATTTATCACCGCGAGGAATCCTTTCATCCCTGTGGGGAATCCTTTTATCACTGCGGGGAATCCTTTTATCACTGCGGGGAATCCTTTCATCACTGCAGGGAATCCTTTCACTTCACCATGGCTAAAGGGATTTCCCTGCCAATTTTGAAGGGATTCCCCATGGGGCTGAATGGTTTCCCCCAGGGCTGAAGGAATCTGCCGGTCAAAGCCACAGCAGGGGATCATGATGTTCTCCCATTGTTTTTAATGGGGCTTTTACAGGGGTTAACCATCATGCAGATGCTCATAAACTGGAGCCCACAGGTGGGACTCTGGCTCCTGTATGTTGGCTATGCCAGACAGCCAGATACAGGACCCAGCTGGCAGCTATTGCTTCCTCTCTCTTCAGTATGTAAGGCCATGCCATGGGGTCTGATACAGAATTGCAACCTCTCCTCTCTGTTACATCTCTGTTGGTATACTCAGCTCTGACGCTGTGAGAAATCACTTTGTCTAGTGCCCATAACCTTTGGGACCTTTCCAAACATGTGGCCAATTGACAGCCGATAGTATACACTGCAAAAGAAACTAAAACCAGTAACGCGGAATGACCCCTATGTTATGGTATCCTACCCTGGATACGCCAGCCCGGGTTGCCCTGGATCTTACCCGCAACCCCTGTCCCTGCCTACTTGCCTCACTCCTGGCTAACCCCATGTGGGCAAGGGACACTGGCTTACCTAGATGGAATATGTATAATACCGACAGGAAAGGCAGATGACAAAAACCAACACGAACACACTAATCAGAACCGAGGCAGATGGAAAAATCTGGTAGATGGTAGCAGTATAGCATACAAGCTGACAGAGGCAGGAGACCTACAGAGGCAGACTAGCTAGCACATTGAGGGAAACCAATATCTGGCAGTGATTGAAGTCACTGGCAGACTTTTAAACAAAAGCCTCCACCCAGGGGCAGAGAGAAGGAGACAGCCAACTCCCAACAGCACATAAAAAGGGAGCTCGTGCACGGCAGCTGCACTCATAGGTGTGCGTGCGCACAGCGCCGCCAGGGCTACCGAGCTCGCGCACCATGCCGCATGCCACCAGCACCACGCCGGCCAGGCACCCTCACCCCCGGCAGCTGGACCGCAAGCCGGGGGGACGCGCCCCGACCGCGGGACCCAGCACATCGCCACCCCTTTAAGCCTATCGAAATGTTATGCAATGGACTGAAACACATTTGTAGGGAGGAATGGTCTAACATTCCTCCTCAACATTGTGCAAATCTTACTTGCAGCTGCAGGAAACATTTGGTGGAGGTGACTGCTGCTCAAGGGGGATCTGCAGGCTATTAAATTCAAGGGTTCACTTACTTTTTTTCTCTGCACGGTGGATAATTATTCCATGCGCTCAATAAAAGACATGAACAGTATACTTGTTTGCAAGTTATTCGTTTACTTAGATTGTGTTTTTCTATGACTGTGATTTAGATAACAATTAGACCACATATTTATTAATAAGAGCCCTCCCACATGCCCAACAGGTGAGCCCAGAGATAAGTGAATGGAGGCAGAGTGGGATGGGAATCGCTCTGGCCACCCATCTCCAGTAAGGCCGCTCTCACACGTGCGTTCAGAAAATGCTGCTTGAAATCACTCCATTTTTTCTGTGATTTTGAGCGGCATTTTGGAACGCATGTCACAGAGTTTGACGGCGCTTTTTAACGGCTTTTTAACGCACCCCTTCATTGTGATGGGTGATGAGGTGCGTTAATAAGCAATAAACCCCTCAAAAATACAACAGACAGCACTCAAAAATCACAGCATTAGAGATTCCGCGTTCCAGCGCATGTCTGCAAAACCCCATTGAAATCAATGGTGGTGTTGAACTACATTTAGCGCGGCACTCGGGATGGCACACTAATTGCAATAAAAAGCAGCATGTGTGCGAGTAGCCTAAGGTAGAGACTTCCGTTGCTTCCGCTCCGAACCCTGTGTAATGACAGCGCTGTCAGTGGGCACAATCAGCTGATTGGTCAGAGTCCCAAGCGCCGGACCCCAACCGATCAACTATTGATGACCTATCCTGAGGCTAGCCAATCAGTAGTATTCTCCCTGGAAAAGCCAGTTTTGCCGCCATTTTTACCAAAGTTTTCGAACGTATATCACAGCACTTTTTAACGCACCCCATCATTGTGATGGGTGATAAGGTGCATTAAAAAGCATGAAAATGCTCCAAAATAGATCAGACAGCACTCGAAATTCGCGGTGTTAGAAAATGGCCTAAAATGAACTTAAAGGGTTTTCCAGTGAAATACTATTGATAACCTAACAATAGTTGATTGGCTGGGGTCTGCCACTTGGGACTGTGACCGATCAGCTGAGCAGGGACATGTTGTCAGCGCTGCAATAACACAGAGGTTGGAGCGTTAGCCTCCGCCCCGACCTCCTTGTTGTGGCCGGCGCTTGTAATTGCAGGTATGGCTCTCATTGATTTCAATGGGAGCCGTGCCTGCAGTTGCAAACACTGGCCACTACATGGGAGGGCGGCACGGAGGCTTTCGCTCCAAATACACAGAAATCGGAGCGAAAGCCTCTGCCTTGACCTCCATATAGAGGCCGGCGCTTGTAACTGCAGACACGACTCTTTTTGATTTCAATGGGAGCCATGCCTGCAGTTACAAGTGCCGGCCACTACACAGAGGTCAGCGTGGAGGCTGTTATTGTTATTGCGGTGCTGACAGCATGTGCCCACTCAGCTGATCGGCCGGGTTCTTGAGCGGCGGACCCCCGACCATCAACTATTGATAGTATTTCACTGTCAAACCCCTTTAAGGCCACTCACACACCACTTTGTTCAGCGTTTCATGCTGCGTTTTAAGCAAACTTTTCCAACTCCAGTACTTCTGAAAGCCATTTTGCTGACAGCATCAGTTTTGAATTATGTTGATGAAATGGAGCTAAACAAGAGCGCAGTATAAAGGATATAATTTTCATTCATACGAAAATGCAAAACCAAACAAAATCTTGGGGGCCCATCTGTAGTTTGTGCTGATTAGATGGTCTAAATAAGAATATGTCCAGCTGGAGAGACTTCACAATACTTAAATCTGTGCTGTTAAAGCACAACAGAAGAGATATTATCGCTGCTCGCAGATCTGATTTTTGGCGCGGCTGATTGTTTAGGTAATTACCTCTTGTATTCCCTCTAAAGTGGGTTTCCTATGAAATCTTTAACACTATTTTGATGATAATTGCAGGCCATGAATATGAGAGATTGTGCCGAAACTCAAAGTGATCCTGCATAAAATATGAACATCTACACCCATTGTACACAGTAATGTCCATATTTCACACATGACACTTTGCTAAAAAGCTAATTACCAAAAGCGATCAAGCTTTTTTTCTGTTTTCATTAATTTTCCCAACAAACAAATGGATGAGACCACTACAAACATGTTCCTGGATATGATGGGAAAAGCAGCCGCATCAAATATGCAAAGGAGAGATCATGCACATGCTGGTATATCAGCAGCTCCGAGGGCTTTTTTCAGACGAGCGTATTTGGCAATACCGCGCAATTTTTTTGTGCAGTGAATTAGTGTATTTTGAGTGTATTATACTGTACCTATTTGTGGGGGTACCTCTTATTCACATAGGTGGGGTAATCATCCCGCCCTGATTTAATTGGCGTGTTTGCACACTTCCCTTAGACGTCTATGGGGCTCTTTGGTGCGCAAATACGCAGAAAACAAAGCAGGTCCTAACTTTTTGTGGCACACAAAAAGAAGTGAGAATGAACGTATTGAAATCAATGGGTTCTGTTCTCCGCATTACGCGAGCAGGATTTTTTCGCTTGCAAAAACATGCTAAAACACGTTCATCTGAAGGAGCCCTTTAACCCTTTGCAATCCAATTTTGGCTTCAGCGTTTCCTAGGGGGCTTTCTCTTTCTGCCATTATAAAATGGCGCCATCTGCTGGCTAGAGCCAGTACTGCGGTATGGGACATGCTGGAGAGGTCCCTGACAGCAGAGTGGCCAGGAATATACAGTAAGAATACCCTGCCGAACGTCTTCCAACATCGGAGCTGTACAGCCTTCAATCAGAGTGTCTTCAGACGTCAGGCAGTGGATTGGAAAGGGTTAAGCAACCTTACGGACCTGGACAACAAAGATGGCAGCACCAAGTTCATTGACTACCTAATGAACACTGTACATTGGTATGCATCATTAGTCTATGGGCTTAATCAGGTGGGCGCATATGCTAATATGCCAACTGCTATGGAACGTATTAGCGGATGAACCAGTGTTTTGTTTTTCTGACTATTAAAACTATGCGCTATTGCTCGCTAGTTTGAAAGAAAAAAAAACATGTGAAGATGGGTCCCGCCCTATCTTTCTCTAATATAGAAAAACTTGTCCTATCTTTTCATGCGTGTAGTATTAACGTGTGAGAATCCTGATAATGATAATTAAACCATTAAAAACAATGGTTTTGTCTCGTCCTGTTTTGGCAGCCGTGATTTTCACAGCCACAACATGGGACGAGATCACGGTCATCTGAAGAAGCCCTAAGGCATCAAATCTGCTTTGATTAACCAGTGCTGTCCACATGAGCAGAACTGACCAGTCAGAGCACCATGTAGTGTCTTAGACTACCGACACATACTAATATACAGTGTTCATCAGGGAGTAAAAGAAGCAGTTCAGCCATCTTTGGTTCTCCAGGACCGGAGAGTCACTTTAAAGGTGTTTTCTACTCCTTGGTTATTATCTGATAATGTATGTATTGGGGTACTTTGTTATGGGCTAATAGTCGCCCAACTAATCATTCAAAAGAGTAATTTAGGGGTGACTATCTTCTTGTGTAAACTTTGGAACCAACAGGTCAAGTGAGCGAGAAATGTCGGAGTCACTTGGTTTTCAGCTCACCTAAAAATCAAGCAACTATCGACCCATTTAAACATCTTTGAATGGCTACCTGTTTGCCCGAATGAAGGTGGGCAACCTGAAGAGATCTCTGTTGTGTCACGCCTCCATTCAGTGAACAATATTTTGCTAGAAGTCATAATCGTTGAGAGAGTTGATGGGCACTTAAGCCCTTTACAGTTGTCCCATATAAAGCTACCCTTAGAGATGTGCACAGTATGTGGGGTACTCCCATGTGCAATATGAGTTGGAGCACAGAATCCAAAGAGAAGCAATAAACCTTACTTGGCAACTCAATAGCAGTACAGTCACTGTAATGGAATCAGTGGTACATTGCGATTGACTCAACAAATGGTTTAGAATACTGTGACACAGTCCAGAACTCTGACAACTCTCTTGTGCGTTGCAAATATGTACAGTTATTTGGTTACTTTGCAATTTCTTGATAATTCTTTGGCCTGCTTGAAATATACACAGCCTCTTAACCACCCTGAGGCCATCCCTTGAAATATACACAGTCTCTTAATTCTTATCAAGCCTTCGTGTAATATGCACAGTCTGTTAATTATTACCAAGTGGCTCCATGGACCCTCAACACAACACTCAGTGCATCTTAGTGTGAGGTGCTGAAAATGTTATTGTGTTTTATTGGGGGTATATTTTTTTACCCGGGTATTCCCATCTTGGCCTTTCACTTGGAAAGCCAAGTTATTCAGTCCAATGTTTCTTCCATAGCTCTTATTGAAGAGAATGAAAGTTATGAAAACAGTGTAGCTCAGCATGCAGTGTAGCTCAGCAGTGTAGCTTCCTGAGTAATGGAAATAGCTTAGGCTTTTTTCACACGAGCGCATATTGGCCGACGTTTTCACGTCCGGCCAATATGCGCTGTGATCTGATGCATTGGATTCCAATGCATCAGATCACATAGGCGTATTACTAAGACATAAAAGCACCCGGCAAGGCCAATATAGCACCCAGCATTTTTAAGTTGGGCCGAAAAGATAGTCCTGGAACTATCTTTTGGGCCGGAATACGTATGCCACTGCATGGGCTCCTATGGGAGCCCATGGCAGCGGCCGTAGGTGGGAGGGACTTTAGCAGCGTGGCCAGTATCATATTCTAAAAAAATGCATATGGTGACATTCCAGGGCTCACAACCCAATCCAGTCAGAGGCACTTGAGGGTATCCACTCTGAATAGCTTCCCTGTTTCAACTTCTGTGATTAACAAGTGCACAGCCCTAGTCAAAGCTGTGGCAACTCATGAAAAAAGTAAGCACCTGTGAGAGCGACATTAATCATTGCTGAGTGTATTTGCTTTTTGTTTTCTTGCATCTTTTGAGGTGCATGCTACTTTTAATATATACTTTGAAGAGGGTGTGCAGGTGTCCGGCTGGAGAAACCGGAAGCAGGAACTGGTTGGGTGGCCATGTTACAGTGCAGTGTGCACTAGTCACTCAAGTGAGTGAAGATTCTGTTGTGAGCAGAAGAAGTTGCTACCATGTGCCGTGTCCATGGGTTATCGCTATGCCAAAGAGAAGAAGAGGTAGAAGAAGAGAGTAGCGAGCTCCAAGCGCAGTTTGGTGATCCGAAGTGGAGAAAAAAGAACTATCCAAGCCAGGGAAAGAAGAGGCCCCTGAATGGCACTTGGTGTCCCCTTAGGTTCAGGGAATAGAGGCTTGACCTCTATCTGCTTTTTTTGAGAGTCTTTGAAGGGCGTTGCCAAGTAATTGTAATTACATCTTCCTTCCATGAAGTTGGATTCTGCTACAGTCCTGTTGATGCTTCTTCCGAAACCATCTTTTTGGATGGTTCTGTTATCCACCTGTCATCAGGCTAAAATGGAGCTGGTTTAGATGGCACACAATTATAACACACAAATGCAGAGGGGAAGGGGGACACCCCTCTTGCTCTAAATAAATGTTCACACACAGAACATTTAAACTGTTTTTGTTTTTTTTCAAATAAATTCAGAAATTGATTGTAAGAACTGCCATCCAATAGGTGGTGATATAGAGTAATTCAAGAAAAGATAAGACATCATAAAACTGTCACATCCCTCAGCTCAGTGGACTGATTTAGTATTTGTCTCTTTGCTCAGAGTGTCTTGTGTTTTTTTATGTCTCAAATTTCTGTGTGAACATTTAGTTAGATCAAGAGGGGTGTCATTTTAATGTCCAAGTTTGAAACTAGAACAGGGACAGAACTCAAAGCTGTTAAAGTTAATGTGTGCATTAATGTGCATGATTTTTTTTCACTGACCAATGGACCATTTAAAAATTGCAGCATATACTATTCCGATGCGATTCTTGGACCAAAATTGCCCTTCAACTCAATTCAGTTTGATGTTTTTAACGTGTGAAAAACACGTGACACTCTGATCACACGGCTGTATGCACAACTACACTTGCTGCTGTGGAGTGTAGTTGCACATTACTGAGGTTTTTGTTTTCCCTCTCGGGCCATTAAAACATAATGCCATAACCTAGGAGTTTAAAAAAACTGCAGGAAAAAGGGTGTGGACCTGTCTTTTCTCACCCATACTATTAACAGGTGAGAATCCCGCTAGTGAAAACAAACCCATTGAAATCAATGGTTTTGTTTTGTCGTGGTATGCGACCGTGATAATCATGCCCATGTGAAGAAGCCCTCAAAATGCAAAAACTAATGTAAAATGTACATGCACTTGCAGAGAAATTGTACTCACTCATGTGAATATAGCATAGATAGACAGATATGAGATATATAGATAGACAGATAGATAGATAGATCAATGTGAGATAGATAGATAGATAGATATGAGATAGATAGATAGATAGATAGATATGCGATAGATAGATAGATAGATAGATAGATAGATAGATAGATAGATAGATAGATAGATAGATAGATAGATATGAGATAGATAGATATGGGATGGACAGATAGATAGATAAATAGATAGATCAATGTGAGATAGATAGATAGATAGATAGATAGAAGGATAGATAGATATGAGAAAGATAGATGATAGATATGAGATAGATAGATAGATAGATAGATAGATAGTAGAGATAGATAGTAGAGATAGATAGATAGATAGTAGAGATAGATAGATAGATGTAAGATAGATAGATAATGATAAATAGATAGATAGATAGATAGATAGATAGATAGATAGATGTGAGATAGATAGATGTGAGATAGATAGATAATGATAAATAGATAGATATGAGAGATAGATAGATAGATATGAGATAGATAGATAGGAGATAGATAGATATGAAACAGATAGACAGATAGATAGATATGAGATAGATAGATAGATAGATAGATAGATAGATAGATAGATAGATAGATATGAGATAGATAGATAGATAGATATGAGATAGATAGATAAATAGAAGATAGATAGATATGAGAGATAGATAGATAGATAGATAGATAGATAGATAGATAGATAGATAGATAGATAGATATGAGATAGATAGATAGATAGATATGAGATAGATAGATAGATAGATAGATAGATGTGAGATAGATAGAGAGATAGATAGATATGAGATAGATAGATAGATTGATATGAGATAGATGGATAGATAGATAGATATTACATGGATACATAGATATGAGATAGATAGATAGTTAGTTTTGTGTTGTAAGCATAACGTTTTTAGGTCTTTGGAAAAATGAATCAAATGAGGAAAAGGAAACAAAAATCTGAATTCCCACTCTTGTCCACAAGATGGCAGCAGTGGGCGCTGTTTCTCGGTGCAGTTTTCCTCGCTGTTATTTTCTTTTTTTTTCCTCAATAGAAACCTCTTTAAAAGATAAAGAAGCACTTCAGAAAGAAGAACAGATGCAACAGATAGATAGATAAAGGGTCACTTGGAATCAGTGAAGTAAAAAGAGGCAGCAATTGGATGAGAGATTTCAGCCACCACTTTCCTTAACCCTCTGGTTTCCACTCGGTGATATATCAGAGCTCGCCGAATACATTACTGCTATTAGCTTCACTTTACATTTACATTTTTCCATAAAGCGCAACTCCGTTGTTCAGTGACCAGTGTCTCCCAGCTGCATGAAGTGGCACATCTGCTGTCAGGTGTAGTGTGAGAATGGTGGGGGCCATCCTACCCGGAGGCCAGATACTGCTGGGAAATATGATGCCCCCTAGTGACAATGGCAGGGAAACAAGCACATCTATAAAAATCTAATTTCTGTATGGGCTCCTTCACACAGCCGTATGCATTTTTGCACACGCCTCAGCACCGTGTATTTGCCCTATAAACAAGGCTCTTTTGTGTGCATTTTGGCACATTTTACTGTATTTTTTGCGAACACTGGGCAGTGTCGGGGAGCTAGCCGGAGGACCCGTCTGAGCAGTGGAGAAGTGAGTAATTATATTTTTACTTTTTTTTACCACTTATTGATGATTTTCAGGGAAAGGCTTATATTTCAAGCTTTCCCCGAAAATCATACTGCAGGGTTTGCCACAAACCACTGCTTTCAATGGGACTGGCAGCAGCGTCAATCCCATTGAAAGCAATGGGATAGCATGCTGCACTTCAGCCACAGCTGTCACAGCTGTGACAGCTGTGGCAGGAGTTTCCTTCATCCCCGTGGCCCCATTGAAAGACTGGCGATATCCCGGCGTCATCCCGTTTTTTTTCTCGCACTGCGAGTGTTTTCACTTGCTCTCGCAGCGCAGTGGAGAAAAAAAACGCCAGTGGGTGTCTGCCCTTACACTGATGTTTCATGATTCTCCATTCTACCATCTGTAATTGCAGAACAAGCTCAAATATAGAAACTGATGACCTCCAGCTTGCTGGGATGTGTAGTTCAGAATTCTACTCCGTCAGTCCTGCTGGTTAAATTAAAGGGAACCAGTCATCACATAGAAGCAACAAACGTTTATAGGTTTATAGGGCAGGAACCATGGAGTCCGGGGGTGTACTTTTTATACTTACCCATCTCCCCATTCCCTCGCTGTCAGCTCTGGAAGTCTGCAGGTGGTCTGTGCATCAGATTAGCCTCTGCAGTCAGTGCACTCTCATAGAGAACAGTGGTGTATGTGCATGAATCCGATGCAAGGATTGCCCATTAACTTCCAGGAGTGAGGGAACGTGTTACAAGCACACCCCTGGACTCCATGTTCCCATAAACTTAGTTCATGGTGCTTATGGTTGAGGACAGGTTCCCTTTAAAGCCACAGCATGCAGAGCTTGGACGTAACTGAATATGTAAGACATTAAACAACGATCCTCAGAGTGGATAATCTTTCTTAGGGCTCCCGCACACTGGCGCGAGCGATATCAGGATGTGATTGACGCCCCAACATCGCTCTCGCAATCCTTCAGAAGCCCTGCATGTGAGACGTTTCCGCAGGGAAACAGCCTTCCATCCCAGCAGGGCTGAAGGAGTCTCCTGCTGTGGCTGTCACAGCAGCAGGAGATAGTGATTTTCTCCTATTGAAATTAATGGGACACGATCGCGTTCCTCTGCCACTGCTGTGTCAAGGATTTTTTTTTTTTTTTGGGGGGGGGGGGGTTGAAATATAAGCCCTACCCCGAAAATAATCAATAACTCTAAAAAAATAAAAAAGAATATATTACCTTAGAAGCACTGTCATGTCTGGCACATCTTCTTGCAGGTCCCAACACCCTTCTTCTGCTGCTCTACTGGCTGGGGATTGAAAAGCCCCGCCTCCTAAAAGAGCTGCCTCTGATTAGCTGAGCGCTGTGACCAATCAGAGGCAGCGCTGAGCTGTCATTCAATGCTGAGCGCTGCCTCTGATTGGTCACAGCGCTCAGCCAATCAGAGGCAGCGCTTTTAGGAGGCGGGGCTTTTCAATCCCCAGCCAGAAGAGCAGCAGAATAAGAGTGCCAAGGACCTGCCAGAAGATGCGCCGGAGATGACAGTGCTTCTAAGGTTATGCGTTCTTCTTTTTTATTTTAGTTTTTTAACAGTTATTGATTATTTGCAGGGTAAGGGTTATATTTCAACAAGACCCCACCACCCCACCCCCCAAAAAAAAAAAAAAATTCTCATCGCGGAGAGTCCCCTGCCACTGTTGTCACAGCACTGGCAGAGGATCGCTATCCTCACCGCTGGCCCCATTGGAAGCAATGGGTGAGATCGCAAAAAGAATGCACATGTTGGGACTTTGTTTTAACGCTGCATTGCAAGTGTTAACATGTCGCAAATGTGCATGGAGTCATTGGAAGCCATTGGCTTCATAATTTAGCGATTTTTCGCAGCGTCGTAGCGCTGGAAAATTGTGTGATTCTCTCGCAAGTGTGAAGCGAACCTTAGGCCTCCTTCACATGACCATATGCATTTTCACAATAGCTGCATCACAGCCAAAAAATGTGTGAAAAGAAAAAAGCCGCAAGCAAGTCCTGATCTTAATTTGTATTTGCTCATCCATCCATGGGCGTGTTAGCGAAAATATACGCTGACGCACAGAAATCCCTCGGTCGGTAGAAATGATCAGATTTACTTCTAATGAATAAATAGGGCCGGCTGTCTTCCCAGTGTTGGACGCAACTGAACTCCCTCCCCTTCCCTTTTTTTTCTGCTTCCATAGGAGCGTATGGGAGCCTCCAGCGTACCAGATGAACAGTGGCTGTGCAGGGAGAGCCTCCCCTTGAATAAGGGTTTGCTGTGGTGCTGCGGGCATTTCATTGTATAGGATTTCGGCCAAAGATATGGCAAGACCTATCTTTTGAAGCAGTGTATATAATTGGTCAGCGTTTTCGGTCACCGATGTGTTTTTTTTACCGGCAGAACTTTTTTTGCTTCCCAAAAAATTGCTCATCTGAATGAATACATTGGTAAGCCGTGCCTCAGATCGTCACAATTTTTTAACACAGCTACAATAGCTGCATATATAAAGTCGTGCGAATAGGGCCTAAGGCTAACTTCACACAGGCGAGTGTGATATCGTGTGAAGCCGGCCTCAGAAAATCGCGCGAGAAAGGCCATTCTTCTGAATGAGGTCATACACATGAGCAATTCTTTTCCCGCATCACAGCACAAGAAAAAATTTGTGACATATCCTATTTTTGGGCAATACCTCGGAACGCCTTGCATCGCATCGTCCATTGCTTTCAAGGTACGAGTGTGATGCGAGGTTTACCCATTGAAAACAAAAAGGGAAACACTCCGGGATACTAGCCACGGCGGAGGATCGCTACTTTCCTGAAGCAATGCTAAGCGGTTTTAACGCAAAAACACCTTGCATCCACAGGGACATCACATGTTGCCAGCATGATATTGGGTCAAGTTTCACAGCCCAATATTACACTTGTCCGTGTGAATTTAGGCTATGGACAGCTTCACATGTGCGTATGCACAAAATGCACGCGACAGCGCAATGTTTTTGCACTATGAACATTGCACGATTATGTGTGAATCTGCGCATTTTACTTTTTGCGCTGACCAGGACCATTCACATCGGCACATCACACAGCCGCTCCCCAAGTTAAAAGGCTATTTAGACTAATTAGTCCCTAATGTGTTCTTTTCCCTTCTAAATTGCACAGTGTATTATGCAATCACATAGACTTCTATGGGGCCTTTGGTGTGCAGATGCGCACTACAATACAGCATGCTGCACACAATGATTGGGATACAATGTAACACAATGATTAGGAATAGGACACCTTTCAGTTGTCTTCTCACACCCCTTCTGGGTGCTCTCCTTGGGGAGAGACGATGCCATCCTCCGACCCACTCACCCCCTAGGTGCCTCCACACACTTTTTGGGTGCTCTCCTTAAGGAGAGACGACACCCCTCTTGACCCACGTTACAGGCCTCTCACCAGCCAAGCCAGAAACCTACTGCACACTGATGAGGGGCAAACACCCGAAACAGCTGTCTATGTATGGATTCTGGCTTGGTTTCCTATTCCTAACCATTGTGTTACAGACTTGTTAAAGAGTCGTACATTGATTTGAAGGAATGCTGCCATCCAATAGGTGGCGCTGCAGAGGTATTTTTCCATCTTCCTTATTCACATTGTCTTAGTGTATGATGAAGTGGATGAGAGAAGTTGGAAAGACAAGCAGATGGAAGGTGTTCTACCAAGTGTGGAAGTTATCCTCTATCCACAACTTGCTGATCGGTGGGGTCTCTTCTGAGATCCAGAATGGGGGTCCCATGTAACCCGCCCTACTCACTGCAGGGTTAATGCACTCCCCACAGTGAGGAGGGGACTGAGTGGAGTGCTGGTCATGCAAGCTAATGCTCTATTCACTTTTAATGGGACTGTGGAGATAGCCAAGTGGCAAGCACTCCATCAGCCCCATTGAAATGAATGGAGCGATGATTGGCCATGCTCAGCCAGGGCTTCATTCATTCTCATGTCAAAGTCATGGAAGAAACGGTTCCTCAGTAAGGCGTAAAAGAACATCAAAGATGTCAGCATCAAGGGAGCGCTGGCCAAGCATGCACGGTCAACGGTCCACTCATTTCAATGGTGCTGATGGGAATACCACTGCAAGCGAATGGAGCGCTGGTGCACTTGCACGACCACTTGTGCTCCATTCAGTCACCTCCTCACTGCAGCAACCCCGCGGTGAGGAAGACAGGGGACATGGGACCCTCAATCTCAAGATTGGTGGGGGTCTCATCAGTGTGACCCTCAGCGATCAGCATTCTTGCTGCAACCTCTTAAAGGATCTAATATATGTATGATGAAGTGGATGAGAGAAGATGGAGAGACAATCACATGGATTATTAAAGATCTAATATATGCATGCAGTAAGCACAGGTAGATTATCAACGCAGATTTTTTTTTTTCCCGGCAACAACGAATCAATTTATTTTCTCCCCGTGAGCTGCTCCAGGATAATTAGTTTAACGTGCATAATTACATCCTCTCCCACTCTCCTGCCTATGTGACAATGATATATATGTCTTCCTCGAAGTAGTGGTGCATTTAATATCTGCGGCAGAGCTGAGGAATATCTGTATCATGGGTTCATGGTGGTCTATCATTACCTTATCAGTAACTGTCTCGCATAGATAAGTGAGTGCCACTTGTGCTTATAATTATGCATCTTTTCAAGGGCACCCATAGGTCTCCTTCCCCGGTAGGAGTGAGACCGAGCAACAAATATTTCTCCAATAATTCCATTAAGCGAAGACGGGAAGAGCTGGAGAGAATTAGGAATAATAAATTCAGTAATAGGACATAATGCATATGCATAGATCTTTCAAATTTGCAGTGTGACCTCTGTATAGGTTCAATGACTGTGACACGGGTCAGATGATATCATAGATCATCTCAGTAACCACATTACGCCAGGAGGAGGGGACACAACAGTCACCTTACAGGAACAGCATGAAACAGGAAACATAGCAGAATTGTGAATGTATCAGGGAAATATCAGGCATGGCACGGAGGCAACACATCCTTCCGATGGTGTCCATATGAATAGTGCAGCAGGGTGTGGGTAGTTTGTAGGAATTGCCATGAATTGGGGTTAATAGACAGAAGTGTGTCAATAGATCTAGGTGACTTTGCACTTGACCTACAGCTAATTCACTGTAGAAGCCATGCTGGTACTTAGTTTTTACCACCCATAATAATGGTACATAAAAAAATAATAATAAGTGCCCCTTTTAATGGCCCCAGTAGTAATAGGGCCCTCTCTGAGTGCCCTCCCCACCCAAAATACCCAGCTGGGCAGCAGCCATATTATTAAACACTATAACTTACTCTGACGTTTCGGTTGAAACACTGTTGCAGCTCCCACAGATCATCGATGGCATGGTTAATTACATGATTGCTGCCCGGCTGGAAGTTCAGGGGTGAGGAGGGCACCTAGAGGGCACCCTATGACTTCTAGGCCAACTCAAAAGTGGCACTGGTAAAGCTGGGGCACTATTATGGCTAAGGCCACTATAAGGGACCCTATTACTACTGAAGCCACTAAACAGGGCAGTAATGTTATTAGGGTCATTAAAGAAGGCACTAATAGTAGTGGAGCCATTTTGTGACAAGCCATGCCCCTGATCACACCCCTAAACCACACACTACCTTGCCAGTATTTTGTAGGGACAAAGGTGGTAACTATATCCCCTGTTGATCCTGTTCCAACTCCTTCTAGTCCTTATGGTTATACCGCAGCTCATCATTGCTGCCAGTGACTGATTGCAGTGCCACATGATCAACTGTAGCAAACTACAAAGACTGGCGAGGGACTGAAAAGTGTTGAAACTGGATTGGTGGGGGTCTGTAAGGTCTGTATGAGTTTTGAAAATTTTATACCAGTCTGATCTGTTTTAGGTTTATTGTTTTACCACTGAACAACCCATTTAACTCTTATTGATCTACTCTATGCCATGCACAGTACGTCCATTATGAGCAACATCTAGTTCATTTTCCTTGATGGATATACACCAAATGATCTCACAGGCATTGCCGCTATGCCCTCGAGATCAGGGCTGATACCCATAGTAGAGCTTTTGCCATTGCTGCCAGAGAAGCCTTGTGGCCATCTTGGTGCAACGGCAGAGCCTAGCGCCAAAGTGAGGGAGACCACGAGGTTTGCAGAAGGGTTGTCACAGGTGGCCCTGTGGTCCCTCCCAACAGTGGCGCCAAGAATGCTCTGCTCGAGGGTTGTGCAGCGACCCAAAAAACAGACCATGGTAATCTTAAGCAGAAGGCCTACTTTGTCACATATGACACCAGTACTCCAACCGCACCCTCGAGATGGAATGCCGATTAAATAATTGAGATGAGTCCAGTAGCTTGTGGTATTAATCTGGGAGTACGCAGATTGACTAAGTTGATATTTGAAACAGTAGAAGATACAGAATCTTCAATTCGGTACTTGTTAATAGCACAAATAGATACAGCAGTATGCAGTGAATTGAGCACGGCGAAGAACACAGCAATATTGACTTGAATAGAAACTAACTTCAACACTCTCTCTTTTCCTTTCTCTCAAACTGATTTGTAAGACAATTTCCCCACTAGTTGCTTTATCTAAAGGGAGGAATGAATTTAACAAAGTGTAGATAAAGCAGAGTGTAGATGGTCACTAAACTAGTTCTGACTTTGATTTCACCGGCTAAACTTTAGACTCACAGTTTTGTAAAAGACCGACCTCGGAAAGGCTCTCCTCCTCTCTACTTTGGATCACCAAGGGAGTGGAATGAGACATCATTTGACCCTGGGAAGAAACGTGCTGATACTGCTTGTTTTCTCTTGTACGAGTACCACCTCCTCCTCCGACATGACCTCTCTCCTCCAACGCCTGACTACAACCTCTCCTTTATCTCTCTTGACTGCAACTACTAACTGCTCACTGACTCCTCCTTTTATTTCCTCTTCTCCATCCTGCACTTTCTCTACTCCTCCCACTTTGCACAGGGACTTGTGTTGCTGCTTTCCCGCCCTTGGACTCTGCACCAGTGAGTTTGAAGCTGACTATCAGCCAATCGTACACTAGCTAACATCAGGGCTAAGCTCTAGGCTTGGTGGAGAGAAGGGGAGAAATAGGGTCTCTCCTATACACGGCACCTTCTATGTCAAAGGACGGCACATAGACAGGTGTGACGGGACAAGTGTTGCTGTGAGTGTTCTGTAGGACCCGCTGGGTAACTACATTGGTTTTTCTGGGACCATAGGCTCGTTTTAACCTCTCTTTGAGGCCAACTGCATTGTAACATGATAGTAGGGCTCTGATGGGCTGTCTTGTTCATCAGGAGTCCAGTAATGATGCCCCAGACTGCCATCTATGAAAGCCTATTGGACCCTGTCCCACTCCTAAATGCACTCAGCAGGTTGAGTATGAGTATGCCCCTTCTGACCCAGGAACTGCATGCCATACAAGACAAGTTTTGTAGCCCCATATCATCAAATGGTTAAAATATATTGCAGTTTCCTCATTATGTGTGTAATGAAAAGACATATAATTGTCCATTATACTTTTAGTATTAATCTCTCTGTTTGCTGTCACTGAATATGAACCTGAAGCAAGTGAATGATATTTGATGGTGTGGCGGTAATAGAAGGAGGCAGAGGTTTCTACACATGGTTCTTCCAGCGCCTTTCTTCTCCGCACTGTATTATCCCCTTCTCTCTACGTCTTTACTGGCAGTGGAAAAGGACTTCAGCCCAGTACTTAGCGCACCTCCACTTTCCCCTGTCCCCCTCCCAGCCTCACTGCAGTCCTCAGGGAATGGAGCCTAGCACATGGCTCATGGCCATGATCAGAGAGGCTTGGTAGCTCAATCTGTATGTAAAGAAAATTCCCTCTGCCTCATTACATTCCTCTTGTTGCAGTGGTTCTGGGATTGCTGCTTTGCTGATAAGTCTGGTGCTGGTTTTGGAGATGTTTGTACATCTGGCTCAGTGGGTGTGGTATTAGGTGTGCCATGCTTAGTCACAGCTATGGGTAATTACTAGGGCTATTTAGCCTGGCCTGAGACTGAGCTGAACTGTGGTTGATTTTCAGTCTCTCCCTGACTGGGCTGGCAGTCGGAAGCATGCTCCTGGATTGCTCAGTTACGTGCTGTCCCTTAAGCTTTCCCACATAGGGTCAACTAGGGGCCGAGGCAAGCAGCCAGGGCTGTCCTTATCAGGGCAATCACCCTGCTTTCAGGCCGGGCCCTTCCAAGTGTTTGGTTGTATAGGGACAGTGTTTTCCATATCTATGAGTGACAGATCCAGCGAGTCCAGGCTGAACGTGACACCTCTCTTCTTAAATGTTGGCAGTCACATCCAGGCAGAGCTCTGGGGGAATCGCTGCTCCACTCCACCCACCATTGCTAGTGCTATCTTGTTGACTATGATATTCTGAAAAAGGCAGATAGTATATGATGGTGCGACAGTGACAAATGGAGGAAGATCTTCCTACAGCCTCCTTCACACAACACTACCAGTTCCTCTCTTCTTCTCAGTGCTATATTATTTCCTGCTATACTGGTACTTCCACTCAGCGCTCAGAGCGCCTCTCATTTTCCCCTGTCCAGCTCCTGGCCACGTCTCAGATCGGAGGAGGTGGAGCCTATTGCGCTGCTCGTGGCCTGTTAAACACCTTGAGTGGATACCACCTGTCTCGGTATGTTTGCACCACAAGGTACACTGTAATATTATACAGTAAGATATAGCCATTTCCTCCCTTTAACATCACAGTGACACAAGTGCATTTACTCATTTGCAGCAAGTCTTATTATCCGCCCTGAACTAATGGCCGGCACTCCGAGTGTACAATCCTCATGCCAAGATAGTTACCGAAATTGTACCCACTAATCAACTGCCACAGACCTGCTAATTGCAAATGTAAATGTTTCCTCGGCAGGTGGTGTTGTCCTGTGTCATAATAAATAAATAATTAGGAACATGATTAATAATTTGCCCGGCTGCTCCGCGGTTCACACTCCTCTTATGTGGAAATATGTCAAATTAATCTGAAGAGCAGAACATTTTACTCTGTGATTCTGAAGGGTCAGAAAAGAAGGAATTGTTGGAGGTGATAATAAGATGGTCTGACAGAGACGTGACCGCTGAGATCTCACAGAACGATGGGAGAGGATGAGTTCAGCACATGGGTTATTGATGTGGAGAGGCGGATGGTCGGAAACTACATCTGAATGGGGAATTACATCTCTTTTTCAGGATAAAAGCCCCCAGTGAGCCGTCAAGCGGAATATTAAGTGAACCTCCAACTGTATTGTACTGAGTGCAATTACAGGTGTTCAGATTTGTCTATCCCCTTGCCCTGACATAATACTTATAGTGCAATGCACCTAATACAGTAATATGGCAAGATAAAGTAGAGTATATGATAGATAGATAGATAGATAGATAGATAGATAGATAGATAGATAGATAGATAGATATCCACATTAGATGGAAAGATCCAGTGACCTAAGTGACTTCCAATGGGGCCCGGTTATCAATGCTAGACTAGCCAGGGCCAGAATTTCATTGCCAACCTTACTTTTTTCTGCAGGAGAGTATACGAAGAATGGAGTGATAGGGGGAAAACATCCAGAAACAGGGGATCCTGTAGACATAAAAAACTCATCCACAAAAAGGGTCAGAGGGGGATGTCAAGAATCATTCTAATGAGCCTAGTCAAACAAATTGCAGCTGAATACAATGCTTGTGCTTCAACTAACGTGTCTAAATGCACAAGTCATAATTTATTAACACGGATGGGCTAAATAAGCAAACAACCAGTTCCAGCACCATTGCTGTTTAAAGCCCCATTTACACGGGATTAATGTCCGGCACACGATGCCCGACACTCATCCCGGCATGTACTCGCTCCTGAGCTGTTACACAGATCACTCCTCACTCTGCCCCACCCCTCTCCATTCAATTAACACAGCGGCCGTTCAGTACTGAACGGCCGCTGTTTACACTCATCGTTCATCATTCAGGATTGTATGTAGCCTAAACGATGAGTGATGATCCTGAACGATGATCGTTCAGTATGAACAGCAGCTATTCAGTACTGAACAGCTGCTATGTTAAGTGAATGCAGAGGGGTGGGGCAGAGCGAGGAGTGATCTCCTCCTGCCATCCCGGCCCCCTGCTGGCCGCTCTGTCAGAGAGCCAGCGGTACTCGCTCCTGTGCAGCAGTACGAGAATGAGTATGTGTGGGGACGAGTGTCGAACATCATTTGCCTGACATTTGTCCCGTGGGGCATAGGAAAGACAGAGTGGCAAGACTCCAGTAAGCAAAAGAGCACAAAAATTTGATCACTGAGCAGCGAAAAAAAACATCTTCTGGTCAAATGAATCCAGATTTCTGTTGCACTATGCTGATGTGAGGTCAGAACTTGGCCCAAGTAGCATAAATTGATGAACCCTTCTGGTCAGCTGTGAACAGTTTAGGCTGGTGGAGGTGGTGTAATGATAGGGGGAATGTTCTTGCACTTAACACATCTTGGGTCCTCTGACACTTGTAGATGACGCTACACCAAACTGCTGACAGAAGACATCAGCAGTGGGAAGACTATAAGCACAGCCAGCAGAGGAAGTGGCGGAGGCCACGTCTAAATGCTGTGGAAAAACCAGAGTCATTGTCGGTCCTAATGACCGCAGGTTGATCAGTGTAGTCTGTCTGGAGCTACTACAGAGCTGCTACATAGATGCTGCCAAGCGCGAAAGGTGCAATGGACTGTGGAGGACTGAGAGGGTAGCTGGACTCATGGAACTGCAGCAGGGATAATTGAATGTGGTTGCAGCACACCTCCTGCCAACCAGAAGTAACTGGGGCCTCTATTTAATGTTGTAAAGGGAGACTTTATTTGAATGGTTTACAGATAGAGTTGAGCGAACATACTCTGCTCGTTACTCGACCCCGCCCCAGTTTTTGGCTCCTCCCCGCTATGACGTGCCTGTTTTGGCCCCTCCCCGGCATGACGCAGCGCGCGGCATTGGTAAATTTTTTGTCGGAGAGAGAGGGAGAGATTGAGAGCAACCTGGGGGGGAAAAAAAAGCTCAGCACCCTGCGTCCCACATACAAAAATGCTCAAGTCTCCCATTGTAGTCAATGGGGTTCGTTACTCGAGTACAGCTCTTGAATTTTACGAAAAGCTTGACTCGAATAACGCGGACTCGAGCATTTGGGTGCTCGCTCATCTCTATTTACAGAGGCAAGTCACCTGATGTGATGACAGAGGCGATGTAATGTAATGAGTAAACCTTGAAGTGCATTGTGCATCTAAAATATCTGGCATCTCAGCTAAGGGGATGTCCTTATGGAGTGGAAAAAAATTCTGAGCTAGGCAAAGAAGAGTTGATAGCTGCCAATGGCCAGTAGGTATGTACAGTTGGCTTGCTGCCACCAGAGGTTGAATACTATGTACCCAATGCCAAATGCCTATTATTATGTCAGTTATGTTATGTGATGTTTTGTAACATTCAAGCATATGTACCCTCCTATGGACTGAAATACGCTGACTTAAGTTCCGTTAAGTAAAGTCTGTTATGAAAATGTGCTGCCTCCACCAGTGCCATTTTAACGCATGGGGCTGATGGGCACTTGTCCGGGGCCCCACAAACATAGGGACCCCATACTAATCTATGTATGTTAACATTTCAATGCACCTTGTATCATATAGGATAATGTTGTGTGGCGGGATATGAACTTGGCTCCTTTAATTATGTCACTTTCTGTTTCACTTTCAAATTACCCATAAATCGTTTTGTAAATTTTCCATAATTTCAATAGTAAATTATCCATAATTTCTATAAGAAAAAGAGAGATTTCCCGCTCTATGGATGTGTGGATCATCTTGTGAAGCGTAGTACATGGTCTTGTTGCTTTCTAGTGTAAAGTAGCCTGGCACTATGAACAAAGAAACGTCTATAGTGCAAGAGGAAAATGGTCCCTAGAGACTTAGACTACCGGTTCTCCGGTCTAGGTCGCCGGTTACTAATCCCTGAGTTTTCTCGACGTCATCCCATGCCTGCTGCTTCCCCATATAATATATATTTCCAGGTGAATAACCCTTTTCAGCAGAAATGAGACATAACATTTTGAGTGGAGCATAAAAGAAGAAGAGAGCTTCAGAGGAGAAGGAGAAAATTGGAAAACTTTCAAAATGTTAGTAGTTTAGTAGGGGTCGAAATAAGAAAAGCCTTTTCTTTTTTTGACTCCTACTACACTACGTCAAAATGGAGCATCATCTGACCCCGGATATCCCTCCTTTGCTGCTCTCCTGAAGTACACCATCTAAGCAGGATTACCTACAAGGATTTCATACTGCCATGCTGGGACCATAGGTGTGGAGTCCTGTCTATCTAGACAGGCTCTATAGCAGGTGAGTAATATAAAATCACCCTATGTGTGACATCTGTATATGTTAAAAATATCCTCCTTTTCAGCACAAATATAACATGCAAAATGGGAGTAGTTATGGTAGGGCCCCAGTACACTGCTTTGCCCGGGGGCCCATAATGCTGTTAAGACAGCACTTGCCTTTGCCTCCGTCTGCCATCACTGCACAATAACACCACCACCACCCTGTTTTCAAGTGTTGAGTGTCTATGGAGATTGGACAGCACATGGATGGATATTCATGGGTTGTGTAATACGAGTTGCGCTCAAGTTTCTCAGGTTCAACTCATATACGGCCATATGAATTTGGCTTTAGAATGTGTTATGTGTTAATCACACATGAAACTATCCCAATAGTTACTTGTTTTCATTCATTTTCCCACCGCCGCTCTTCCCACAGCAGGTAACGGAATTGAACAAGCAATTCTCTCGAAGAGCGTTGTCTTCCACTCAGCAGAGTCTGTGTAAAAACAATTGTCAAACTCTTTAATCATTTTCCAAGAGGCCTGGATATTTACATAATTATATCTACTACCCTCTCTGTATCTGATTTGTTCTGTATTTCAAAAGGTCAAGATACAGGGCAGCTGCCTATCTGCTCACTGCTGTTATTTGAGTGCCTTGGCCATCTAATTTCTCCATAGCTTTTATTGTGCTCATCTGTTCAGGAAGACTAGGTTTTCCAAGCCTCATTTGCTGGTTAATTGCATTTTCAGATCCTTTAAGATGTCTGCTGCACCTGCTCACCACTTCACAGTCTCTTTTGATCTCTTCAGAAATATCAAACTTTGATTATGTGAAAATCATTCTCTACTTGCATAGAAAAGTAAGTTAAAATTAACAATGTAACCGGTCTGACCTGCCCAATTGTCTGTTCTGAGGGTTTCGGAGGAGACCGCATTTCACATCTACATACAAAAGATCTCTTTTCTCTTTCTGCAATACTGCTGGGTATTTACGTGATCTGATTTTCGTCTTGATGTTTGTCTTTGGGCGCCATCAAGATCAACAGAGCTCTATTGGTGGAGCAGTGGAGGGAAGACTGTCTATCCTTTTCAATTTTAGTAGAGGTGGAGGTTTACACTTCTTAAGGTCTTTACATGCACCTAGTGAAGTTTAGAAAGGAAGAACTTGGCAAATGCTTGACCTAAGAATGTAACTAAGATATAAGGAGGCATCTATATACATCTATCCTGCCAAAATTAATTGGACACCTGAGAAAGAATCAAAAGTAGTATTTATTTACATATGTCAATACTTAGTGGGGCTCCTCTGGCCCTAATGATATCGGAAACTCTCCATGGAATACTTTCTACTTACATCTGATACATTTCAGCTGCTATTTCCTCAGTTCATCTTACAAATGTCTGGTAAGTTCTCTCAAACAAGATTTCTTGGCCCGTCTATAATGCTGAAAGAAGTGCTGTCGTTAGATGGTTGAACAAAATGTGATCGCTCCCAGCAAGATAAACCAAGTAATCTTGTGGATATGATACCTTTTAATGGCTAACAAAAATACTTGATGTTATAGCGACCTTTCAAACCTACTCAGGGTTCTTCCTCAGGCATAATGAAATAGATCCAAAGAGCCATGCATATATATACACACATACATATGACAAGGCACAGACATGGATGTGATTAATTTGCATGTAAAAAAATACCAGAACAGGATGAGTAGAAAAATAAATAAATACTTAAATAGTCCACTGATAAAGACGTGACAGTTTTATGGTTGTGTTAGGGGTCACCAGGCCAGAGTGTTATCTGTGCTATAGATTTCTCAAACTTCCCAGTCACACATGAATCCTCTTCAATAACTTAGGCCTCTGTTGAAAGTGCGAAAGGTTGTTACTAGTTTGTACTCCCAAATTCTTCTATGGCTTTGTAATTTGAAATTGCCTTTTAATATGATGACTTTCATATGTTCTATGCTTTGTCTGTGTTCTTGTAGATTTGATACCTTTTGATGGCTAACAAAAACACAAGATGTGATAGCGAGTTTTCGAACAATGGATGAACATTCCGTGGAACAATGAATCACACTGCTCCAATTTTAAATCAGATAGACATACCTGGGTGTAGAGGATACTTGGGGAACACCCTTCTCCTGAGTGCGTTAAGTATGGCTGAGGTTTCGTTATGGTCTGGGGATGTTTTATGTGGCATGATCTCAGTCCGTTGGTTGTAGTGACAAGAACCACGAACACGGAGATGTACCTCGACATTCCAGACAACAATGTGCTGCTGACAATGTGGTAATACTCTGGGAATGGTCAGCCATACTTCCAACAATGTAACACTCCTTGTCACAAACCTACTGTATCCCTGTTTTATGTTAATTTGAGAATATGGATGTTCAGTGACTTGACTGACCTGCACGAGTCCCAACCTGAACCCTACTGAACATGGTTGGGACAAACTGGAATATTGGTTTATAAAATATAAACAATGTCTATCTTTGCGGACTCTGAAAAATAACATTCTCTTGTCTGTTGAAACAAGGGTTGAACTTTTTGGCATCAGTTCTAAGTGTTGTGTCTGAAGGAAACCAGGTAACTGCTCATCACGTGCCTAATACCATCCCTACAGTGAAGCATGGTGGCAGCAGCATCATGTTGTGGGGGTATTTTCAGTGGCTGTGATGGGTAGACTAGTCAGTGTTAATGGATGCTGAATAGAGTAATGTACAGAGATATTCTTAATGAAAACCTCATCCAGGGCAAAAAGGACCTCAGACTGGGCAGAAGGTTTGCCTTTCAATAAGCTAATGACCCTAAGCACACAGCCAAGACAACACAGGAGTAGCTTAGGAACAACTCTATGAATGACCTTGAGTAGTCCAGCCAGAGTCTGGACGTGAACCCAATGGAACATCTCTGAATAGACCTGAAAATGGCTATCCACACATGATCCACATCCAACCTGACAGAGCTTGAGAGGATCTGCAGAGAAGAATGACGGAAAATCCCTGAGATCCAGGTGAAAACCTTGTAGCGTCATACCCAAAAAGGTTGGAGGCTATAATCGCTGCTAAAGGTGCTTATCAATGCAAAAATGTTAGTTTTTATAGAAAAAAAAATTACAAAAATTTCAAACATTCATCCATCCAGATTCCAATGAAAATCTAACACTCAACCCTAAAGCACTTGAAGCATCAGTTTGGACAACCCTTTTAACACAAGGCATAATAATGTCTTCAATTCAACGGGATGGAAAACATTCAATAGCAATAATAATTTTATGACAATGTTGTCCTTGGTTATGGGGTAGGTAATCATTATCTGTCATTAATACCCAATTGTGCTGCACATACAGTCATTTCTACTCCACAAACAAGCGTCCACATTGCAGACAAGTGATTTCCATTTCCTTCGTATGTGTTCGTAATAACAATGACCCAATGTGTTGTGACAGTCTTTAATTGTGAAAGAATTGGCCTGACATTTTTAACAATGGTGATTGAAGAAAACTTTCCCCCATATGAATAATGATAACGTTTACCAATCCCTTTGTAATAATTATGGCTTTAACATTTAAACCTCCTTGTAGATAAAAAAGCCGAAAATAGTTACCCTGTGTAAATGTAAGACAATGGAGTCGCAAATATCTTATAGGGAATCCGTCCAGCAATGATTGTTTATACAGAGATTATTGTCTTGTTATCTTGGCTGACATTTCAAGTACGTACCATGATATATTGTATTTGGAATATTAATGTCCATTTAGACAGCCAAGACAAGAATAGAATGGCGCTCCACATGTCATCTGTTACCGATGCTCATTAATATACTGCACGAGTCATCATTGAAGAACACATCCAATTTCGAACCCATGTATTGAGTTTGTTGTGTGTTTTCTTTCTCAGGCTTATATACTTAGATTATGTACTGGGTGTCATTTGCTAATAGCTGTCATGACATCAAATGAAAATACACACACATTGGGAAATATTAACTAATACTGTCTAAGGCCTTGGTCAGACGGGCATTTTTTCACGTGATTTGCAGATCGCATGACGGATGCACATCCGCAAATCGCGTGACCAGGGCCGACAATTCGCCGAAAAATCTGCAGCTAGCAGCGTTTTCGGCGAAACGGGCCCGATCAAAGAAGCGCTGTCCGCTGTTCGCCCATTGAATTCAATGGAGCCGGCAATACAGCCGCTCCATTGAAAGCAATAGGCTGCCGGCGAGCGCGGGATGAATTGTCGGGAAGGGCTTAAAAATATAAGCCCTTACCTGAAAAGCATCATGAAATGTGTAAAAATAAAAAAATAAAAATTATACTCACCTTTTCCCTGCAGCCGGAGTTCAGCCGGGGCCGGCCGGCAGTTCTCCTGAATTGCTCTAAAATCCCCGCCTGCTGAATGGGCTGTCTCTGATTGGTCACAGCCCTCACCAATCAGAGGCAGCTCTCACTCACCCATTCATGAATTCATGAATGGGTGAGTGAGTGCTGCCTCTGATTGGCTGAGCGCAGAGACCAATCAGGGGCAGCTCTCAGCTATTGAATGACATCGGCTGAACTCCGGCTGCAGGGAAAAGGTGAGTATACATTTTTTTTTTTTTTTTACACATTTTAGGATGATTTTCAGGTAAGGGCTTATATTTTTAAGCCCTTCCCGAAAATTCATCCCGCGCTCGCCGGCAGCCCATTGCTTTCAATGGCGCCGGCTGTATTACCGGCTGCATTGAATTCAATGGGCGACATCGTTCTTCTCTGCCACAGCTGTTACAGCTGTGGCAGAGGAGAACGATCTTTAGTATATGTTCTCAATGGGGTCGGCGCTGCGGCCGCCGGCCCCATTGAGCGCATATATAGAACACAGTGATGCGCAGAACGCACATAGGCGCCTTCTGCGAATCGTTGTGTCCTATAATTGATCGTACATCCGCATAAAAAGCGGACATGTGACCGATCCCATTGGGATGCATTTGGTCCATAGATCTGCAGATCGCAAGCGAGTCTGCAGATCGGACCAAAAACGGTTGTGTGATCGAGGCCTCAATTAGACAGCATCAATTTTTAAAAACAGTTTTAAAATGTGCCATAATTATCACATTCACTCATACTAAATGCTAAATCTGGTGCGTCTTTAGACTTTTTAATTGTAATACCAACTAATTAGTTGACTTCGTGTACACCAGCTTTTATGCCAAATTGTGGTAGAATGTTTGGTACACAATGGCAATTTTAGGTCTCACCCCTTTTAATGAAGGTATGCCTTGTTTCCATGAAACCCTACCCTTTTTTGGACACAGCAAAAAGAGGGACTATTTGTTAATGCCTGAACACCAGAATTGGGGCACTTAAAAGGTCGCAATTTGGGTGCATGCACCAAAACTGTGGCTTTTTGGTTATTTACACTATTTCCCGACTTTAGGGGGCATGGCCGTGTACAGCTCATCACATTTGCTATAATGTGCTCCGGAAAATGGAATACATTATAATAGATAAGGTATTTTTTGTATCTGTATGCAATGGCAAAAACCTACTCCATTTCCTAGCTGGTGTAGGTTTTCATCTGGTGCATTGAGGTGCCACCAGATGAGACAAATGCTTTAAGAGGTTTACTCACACACATTTATATGAAGAACATATGACTAGATATTATCAGCTTCTGATAATTTCCTTTGATTATGTCTTCTCGTAGAATCATAGAATTTTAGGTTGGAAGGGACCTCCAGGGTCATTTGGTCCAACCCCCTGCTTAATGCAGAATCCACTAAATCCTCCAAGACAGATGTGTGCCAGCCTATGTTTGAAGATCTCAATTAAAGAAGAACTTACCACCTCACATGGCAGCCTGTTCCACTCATTAACAGTCTTCACTGTCACAAAGTTTGTCTAATATCTAATCTGCGTCTCCTCCTTTTCAGATTCATCCCATTGCTTCTAGTCTTTCCTTGTACAGATGAGAATAGGGCTGATCCCTCTGCACTGTGACAGCCCTTCAGCTATTTGTAGACAGCTAGTAAGTCTCCTCTCAGCCTTCTTTCTTGCAAACTATCCTCCAAACTTGAATTAAGTCTACTATGTCACCATTTAAGTTGTTCATAGAAAAGTTAAGCTTAATGAGAATCGACTGGATGGCAGTCACCAGCGTTGAGCGAACTGAACCATCAGAACCTTGTTTTGGGTGGAACTTTGCTAAAAGCTTAGTTCAGCATTAGAGATGAGCGAGCGTACTCGGCCATGCCCCTTTTTCGCCCGAGTACCACGATTTTCGAGTACTTCCATACTCGGGCGAAAAGATTCGGGGGGCGCCGTGGGTGAGTGGGGGGTTGCAGCGGGGAGTGGGGGGGAGAGGGAGAGAGAGAGGGCTCTCCCCTGTTCCCCGCTGCTACCCCCCGTGCCGCCACGCGTCCCCCCGCCCCTCGGCGCCCCCCGAATCTTTTCACCCGAGTAATGAAGTACTCGAAAATCGTGGTGCTCGATCTAGTAATTACTCGAAACGAGTACGTTCGCTCATCTCTATTCAGCATGAACCAAAGCTCAATCTGAAACGGGGTTCTACTGGTTCGGTTTGCTCAATGCTAGTCATGAATACTGATGAATAACACTGTCTAAGAGCCATAAAAGCCTTGTATATTACTTTCGGTGTGCTATACAAGGCTTTTGTGGCTTTTAGATAGTATTATCATACACCAGTTTTAAGGAGTTTTCATGAACGTTCGGTTTGGATTGAACAGAACTTTTTGAGAAAGTTCAGACGAATTGGCTAAACCAAACTTTTCAAAAGTTCACTCATCATTGGAAGCCACATTGTAAAAATAAACATGAGTCTAAAAATTCTTTGATAGTTGGGAGAGTTTTATTGAGATTCTGCTCGGATGTACACAGGAGTCAATAGGGGAATTTTTCCAGCTGACAGCAGAGGGTGATTCACCCAAAACTCTTGATTAGGACAACTATTCTGTATTGAATAGATGGTTGGGCGTCTTTTGCCACAAAAGCCAACGTGGATTAGCCATGTCTGACTTCTCCCTGTGATGATGAGAGAAGAGGAGATGGATGTTAAGGATGAGTCTTGTGTTTCCCCCCTTTTCCCCTTTGCTTCCCTTTTTTCTTTCCTCTTTGCTTTTGGCTTTTACCCTTCTTTTTCCTGAATATTTTAATTGTTTTGCATTAGACGAATGATTATATAGAGGACAGAAGCTTTCCAATAGGTTTTCCTTTTCTTTCTCACAAAATGCAATTCTCTTTAACTTTTATCTGAAAATAACTGAGAAACATAGATAACCATTTCATATATGGACTGTTAAAAGGACTTAATGCTTAACCCCCTCCAGCTCCAGGACGTACATTTATGTCCTGGAGTGTTGGGGTATGTATGCAGAGAGGTTGCTGGGGGACCTCTCTGCATACAGCGCGGGCGTCAGCTGTTTAACCCTTTAAATGCCCCCAACAATGATTGGGGGTCCCGTACGGCCCCCCGGGGTGAGATCGGGGGAGCCGTGCAGCTGTCATGGCAGCCGGGGCCTTTTAAAAGGCCCCATGGCTGCCTTAGCAGACTGCCTATCAAGCCATCCCGTGGGGTGGCTTGATAGACTGCCTGTCAAATGGCAGTATGACGTAATCCTATAGCATTACATCATACTGCAGGAGCGATCAAAGCATCGCTGGTTGTAGTCCCCCAGGGGGACTTCAAAGTAAAGTAAAAAAGAATTAATAAAGTTTTATTAATTGTAAAAAAAAAAAAAAAAAGTTATAAAAGTTTGAGTCACCCCCCTTTTGCCATATCGATTATTAAAAAATCTAAATCATAAAATAAAAATACATATTTGGTATCGCCGCGTCCATAAAAGTCTAATCTATCAAAGTAGTGCATTATTTTTCCTGCACGGTGAACGTCATTCGAAAAAAAAAAATAAAGAACACCAGAAATGCACTTTTTCAGTCACCCTGTCTACCAGAAAAAACGCAATAAAAAGCGATAAAAAAGTCACATATATTCCATATATTGGTACTAGCGTAAACTACAGGACATCCCGCAAAAAATGAGCCCTTGCTCAACTACGTCGACGGAAAAATTAAAAAGTTATTGCGCGCGCAAGATGACGGCAGAAAATAATGGAAAAAAATTAAATGTCTTTAAAAAAAAAAGTGTACTATAGTAAAAAAAAAAACGATACAAGTTTGGTATCGTAGCAATCGTACTGACCCGTAGAATAAAGTTATCATATAGCTTTTGTTTTAGTTTGTGCGCCGTAAAAACAAGACACACTGAAAAATGTTGGAAAGTCACTTATAATAATTTTTCAGTACATTATATGGAACTTTAAATAGCACAATTAAAAACTAAGACTTGTCCCGCAAAAAACAAGCCCTCATACAGCGACATCGATGGATAAAAAAAAGCAGTTATGATTTTTTTTAAAGGGGGGAGGAAAAACGAAAATGGAAAAAAACGGCCGCGTCATGAAGGGGTTAATGCAGAGGCGGAAGTTGTTCCTATTAAACATAATTGTCGTTGGTTGTTGTTAATGTTGTTTTTCGAAAATGTTAATAAAAACATTAAAATATTTGTAAAGGAAAAAGACAAAAGAATATAGAAGTGATGCAGAGACGTTGTGAGCACCTGTACACATTGATCTCATAAGACTTTCACAGAACAGACTAATAATGTTGTTCCTTGGTACAGCTGTGAATGCATTAAGGAGTACTGATATTGCCAAGTAAAATCAAGTTCTTATAATAAAAAGAAATATTCTGCTTTTTGGCTCCAATCCGTTACAGCAGATCACAGCTCCATACTATCCCATTGGTGGACAAAATACAGAATATTCGAAACTCCTTACTTGGGTAACAAGGATATACATGTGGGTGTCCACTGAATAGCATGCTATGGAAAGTTATGCTTACCTTAAAGGGAATCTGCCAGATCCAAGGAGGACCATAAACTAAGTTTATAGGTGTATAGGACCTGCCGCTGAGTTCAGGATTGTACTTAAATATGTTCATAAATTTTTTGAGTCCGGTGGTACTTGAGCAGGTTATTATAACAGTAATTGTTATCTTTTTACAGCTTACAGTAGATACTGGTACTGACTCTGAGTTCACATCAGTATCTGACCTATGTATCACTTATATTCTTTAACATTCATTATGGCTTTCTAAGGTGTCCATAAAAAATGCTAGCCGTCTGTAATTTTTGGATAAGTTATCCACATAAACTAAAAATTCAGATTGGCAACCTTGATTCCCGCAAATGGACGTACAGTTATGTTGAGTTGATGGCAATGGAATCTAAATAAATATTATTTGCAAAAATGCCAGCTGGATACTAAATGTCCGTCATCTTTCTAAGGTTCTACCTGTATCTCTCAGTACTTAGTAACCCCAGGACTTACAGTAGAGCCGAATAGTATAACAGAGCCAAATGTGTTAAAACTATAAAAGAAACTGTACTTACCTGTACTTAGCCGGTGATCCAGCACTGCAGCCCCGCAGTGGATGTCAGGTTATTACTGCCTACCAATTATGTTTTATTCTTTCCTACTTTGTGAAAATTACTTCGATTAATATCAGCTAATTCAACTCTGATGGTGGGTGGCTCCGGACCGTACCTGCCACCCATAATGTGCTCAGCAATTCTTCCCCCCCTGTTGATGATTGACATGGATGACATCCCCTAAATCATCTGGTCCAAATATCGTGCATGTGCTGCTCATGTGCCAGTAGTCAGACCCAAAGAGATCGGATACTGGAGAGCTAGCTGCCCACTTCAAAGAAAAAAATCTAAAACACCCACAAAGAAATCTCCGAACATTACACGGCTACCTCTGACCCACGTCTCTTCAGTACTGCATCCATCATTCACCCGCTTTCTATACTATAACCAACGATAGAGGAAGTCTCCAGACTGCTCTCCACTGCTCGCCCCACCACCTGCGCTAGCGCCCCCCACACCTCCCTTTCCCCAGCTGTTATTACCCATCTTCTTCAACCTGTCCCTGTCCACTGGTATTTTTCCCTCCTTATTCAAACACTGCAGCATATCTCCTCTGCTAAAGAAACTGACCCTTTACCTGGCCAATGCTGCCAACTACCGACCCATCTCCAAGCTCCCCTTCATCTCCGAACTACTTTAACGCCTGGTCTATTTCTGCCTCACACACTTTCTCTCTGATAACTCTCTCCTTGACCCCCTCCAGTCCGGATTCTGCTCCTACATTCGACTGAAACCGCCCTCACAAAAGTTTCAAACTACCTGATGACGGTCAAATCGAGGGGCGACTACTCCTTACTAATCCTCCTTCACCTCTCTGCTGCGTTTGACACTGTTGACCATGACCTCCTTTTTGCTATGCTTTGCTCCATTGGCCTAAAGGACACTGCTCTCTCCTGGTTCTCCTCCTACCTCTTCGCTCACCCTCATGGTTGGGGTCTCTCAGGGATCGGTCCTTGATCCCCTTCTCTTCTCTATCTACTCTACCCCAAAACATCCAGACTATCCCCAATGGGCAGAACCTCGAACACTCAGTAAATACGCACCTCTTCATGGAGACATATCTTACCACTTGATCTAGTCCCCCATCCCCACAATATGCCCCCTGCCCCTCCCTACGGCTTTCTACTTTTGCCTATCATGTACACTTTCTGCCTCGCACCCCCTAAACTATCCCTACCTTGTTTTTGTCCCCAAAAGCTGTATATCACATGTTATTGCCACATTGTTGTGTTCCCCCTTGCTCCACCGCCTGTCTGTATCACCCCACCCCTTTTGTCTTCAAATAATTGATCATCACATGTAACGTTTTTAATTTTTTGTAATTTTCGTATTGTTCGTGTTCCCCATGTGCCTCGAAAGCGCTGCAGAATAAATTGGCACTATTAAGGAGTTAAATGTTTCCTGTCTGGCCCTATGAGCCCTATAGACTAAATTTATATACTCAAAGGAAAGAATGGGCAGAGTCTGGGGGAGTGATTTGCATATTTTCCCCATTCCTTCACTGTCTACCCAGGAAGCAGCCATTGATCCAACTCTATCTCCGTGCTCACGTACACACAGAGAGGTCAGCAGTAAAGCAACTCTGCCACTTTAATCCGTTGCGCATATTTATTATAGCAGATATTGCCAATTTCCTTTAAGGTGGACAAAGACAATAAGATTTCTACTCTTGTTTTTCAAACGGTTATAACATTTTCATATTTGCATGTGTAATTTGCCGCTCTGACCTGTCGATCCTCCCAGGGCACAAAGTCAATTTATTCTTATAAAAATAAGTGTGACTTCATTTTATTATTTTTGAACATTTCACATAAAAGTAAATTATGGAAAAAAAAAGAAATCATCAGAAATTTTTACATTCATTAGGCACTTGATTGCTCAGTTTCATTATTATGGAAATTCACAGTGTCATGCAAATAGCGGCAGCATGTCCGATAACTTAATTCCTCGCTTGTCACTTCTCTACTTTTTATCACTAAGTATTAGACAGTGAAGTGACTACAGAATCCTATTTCCATTCAATATCCCACAGAAAACTGTCTCCCCAGAGCCCAGATATTTATATAATGTATTCCCATGCTGAATGGCTTCCTAAGTGATTCTTCTGCACTCAGAGGGATCATTCCGCCTTAACAATGTTCTCGTGCAGGGGCTTAAGGAAACATTTTTTCGTCTCTGTCATTTTCATCTAGATCCACATAGGATCTAATATGTCTGCTGGATCCATTTGTTCCTTGGTTGGGGGTGGGGGGGAATAAATCGGCCATGTTGAATATTTTTTGCCACTTTTTCTTCTTTTTAACACTTTTGTCAATTTTCTTTAAGTAAAGCTTAAAGGGGTTGTCCCGCGCCGAAACGGGTTTTTTTTTTTCAAAGCCCCCCCCCCCCCCCCCCCGTTCGGCGCGAGACAACCCCGATGCAGGGGTTAAAAAAGAAAAACAGACAGTGCTTACCTGAATCCCCGTGCTCCGGTGACTTCTTACTTACCTGGTGAAGATGGCCGCCGGGATCTTCTCCCTCGGTGGACCGCAGGGCTTCTGTGCGGTCCATTGCCGATTCCAGCCTCCTGATTGGCTGGAATCGGCACGTGACGGGGTGGAGCTACAAGGAGCCGCTCTCCGGCACGAGCGGCCCCATTCAGAAAAGAAGAAGACCGGACTGCGCAAGCGCGTCTAATCGGGCGATTAGACGCTGAAAATTAGACGACACCATGGAGACGAGGACGCTAGCAACGGAACAGGTAAGTGAATAATTTCTGATAACTTCTGTATGGCTCATAATTAATGCACAATGTACATTACAAAGTGCATTAATATGGCCATACAGAAGTGTATACCCCCACTTGCTTTCGCGGGACAACCCCATAACTTGCAGTAAGGAAAACATTTCATTGACATGTCTGTAAATAGCTGTTCAAACATTGTATTCTGATGTCATAACTGACAACGGCACATAGATAAGCGGTGTGACATACAGTAGATGCTGCTTAGCTGATCCTGCAAAAGATGTCTGTCCCAGGTCATTTGTGCAAATACCTTGACCTGTGTCAGTGAGTGATTGGGTAGCTTAGGGTAGCCACCTTTTTTTACCAAAACATATTGGCGAAGGTAAAAGAAGGAGTACAATTTTCAGGCTATGGCTTAAAACAGAGTGTGATTTGATTCCATGTGAGCACATAGTCCCCCTGTACAACTATTCTAAATTCTAACGTGATTTATATCTTTTGTGATTTGGATATGGCATACCCACACATGCCTCAATCATGGTCAGTCAACGACAGCGGCTCCAAGAGGTCAATCGGTTTCTCTATTTACATAGTACAATTGTAATGCCCTGCGTGGAATATTGCAGGGAAATGGTGAATTACTCAAGCATACGGCTGAGGTTGGGAGGGTGTAGTGCATAGACCTGTCATGCTGGCACTTACCAACTCTTGGTGGATGGCCACACAGGAAAGATTAACTGCCGTGATGTGAATGGGTACCTGGTTTAGTAGCAATTAGGATTTGGGTTGCTCTATCTCTCTCTCTTTCTCTGGATGGTGTTCACTCCTCTACATCCACACTCCATGCCCTACAGGATGCCGTTCCTTCTCTTCCATCTTCACCAACATGGAAGCTGATGGTGCTTCCATGGTGCTCTGTGTTAGCTCTGAGCAGCAGATAAGATGGAACCCTGCTCCAACACAGAAAGAAGAAGACCCTTTCCTGCTCTCAGACACTCACTTTTGTAACCTCGCTTGTACCACATGACACAGTAAGATAGATACATTCAGCATGCAGCAGAGCTGACAGACAAGATTTTAAGGGAGTTAATCCTTCAGGCACTGCAGCTGTGCAACTCACATAAAGAAAATAGACATAATAGATTTGCACAGTGCATCCACATAAGACAGACATACATGACAATTATGGAGGGGACCAGGATGTTATTCTGGGACACTACACAATCACTAAACATTGGAATGCTAAACATGATGTCCAGTTTTGTTTCGGGAAGGCATGGTCATCTTTCCAAAGTCTACGGCGTATATGGGCTACCACCTTGCTCCCATTATAAATAAAGAAACAACTTCTAAGCGTTATCATGATCTTGACTGCATTACATGAATCTGAAACATGGAAAGTGACCGCATATATCAATCGGCGACTTGATATCCTCTAAAAAAAAATGACTTTGTTTCCTGCTCAAGCTCACTTGTCATGATTGGGTTATGAATAGAGATGAGCGAACGTACTCGTCCGAGCTTGATACTCGTTCGAGTATTAGCGTGTTCGAGATGCTCGTTACTAGAGGCGAGCACCACGCGATGTTCGAGTTACTTTCACTTTCATCTCTGAGACGTTAGCGCGCTTTTCTGGCCAATAGAAAGACAGGGAAGGCATTACAACTTCCCCCTGCGACATTCAAGCCCTATATCACCCCCCTGCAGTGAGTGGCTGGCGAGATCAGGTGTCACCCGAGTATATAAATCTGCCCCTCCCGCGGCTCGCCACAGATGCATTCTGACAGAGATCAGGGAAAGTGCTGCTGGTGCCGGAGCTGCTATAGGGAGAGCGTTAGGAGTTATTTTAGGCTTCAAGAACCCCAACGGTCCTTCTTAGGGCCACATCTGACCGTGTGCAGTACTGTTGAGGCTGCTTTTAGCAGTGTTGCACAATTTTTTTTTTTGTATATCGGCCGTGCAGAGCATTGCGTCCGCAGTCTGCAGTCATTGTACAGAGTATAGGGCCAATACTGGTGAGGCAGGGAAAGAGATATTCAGGCTATATAGGCAGTGGGCTTTTTCCAAAAAATTGGGGAAAAATACTATATTTGGGCTGCCTGTGACCGTCTTCAGTTTACTGCGTGTCTGCTGGGGGTAGTAGTCCCAATTAATACGCAGCTAAGCGTTACAGCAGGCTTGCGCAAAATTGTTTCCTGGATCTGCTGTCTCTGTTACATCAGCGCTGTCATCCCGCCAGAGGGAAAGAGTATACATAATATTATATGCTGCCTACAGTATCTATCTGCTGGGGGTAGTAGTCGTAATTAATACGCAGCTAAGCGTTACAGCAGGCTTGCGCAAAATTGTTTCCGGATCTGCTGTCTCTGTTACATGATCGCCGTCATCCCGCCAGAGGGAAAGAGTATACATAATATTATACGCTGCCTACAGTGTCTATCTGCTAGAGGTAGTAGTCCTAATTAATACGCAGCTAAGCATTACAGCAGGCTTGTGCAAAATTGTTTCCTGGATCTGCTGTCTCTGTTACATGATCGCCGTCATCCCGCCAGAGGGAAAGAGTATACATAATATTATACGCTGCCTACAGTATCTATCTGCTGGGGGTAGTAGTCGTAATTAATACGCAGCTAAGCGTTACAGCAGGCTTGCGCAAAATTGTTTCCTGGATCTGCTGTCTCTGTTACATCAGCGCTGTCATCCCGCCAGAGGGAAACAGTATACATAATATTATACGCTGCCTACAGTATCTGTCTGCTGTATCAGCTCAGCATTTAAAAAAAATAGAAGCAAAATACTTAAGGCCTACTACTGGCCCTTTGCCACTTGACTGCTTCTGCGCTGTGAATTCCACTAGCTCAGTCATACGCACCTACGTCTCCCTACAGGCGTGCGCAAAATTGTTTCCTGGCTCTGCTGTGCGTTCCGTAAGGGAAGTCAGCCTCCAACCACAGGCCAATAAGCGGCACATTTAATTACAGCGTTCTGTTTCTGCACTACTGGTAATACAGCATGCTGAGGGGTAGGACGCGGACGTGGACGCGGGCGAGGACGCGGAGGCCCAAGTCAGGGTGTGGGCACAGGCCGAGCTCCTGATCCAGGTGTATCGCAGCCGACTGCTGCGGGATTAGGGGAGAGGCACGTTTCTGGCGTCCCCACATTCATCTCACAATTAATGCGTCCACGCGGTAGACCTTTATTAGAAAATGAGCAGTGTGAGCAGGTCCTGTCGTGGATGGCAGAAAGTGCATCCAGCAATCTATCGACCACCCAGAATTCTGCGCCGTCCACTGCTGCAACTCTGAATCCTCTGGCTGCTGCTCCTCCTTCCTCCCAGCCTCCTCACTCCATTACAATGACACATTCTGAGGAGCAGGCAGACTCCCAGGAACTGTTCCCGGGCCCTTGCCCAGAATGGCCAGCAATGGTTCCTCTCCCACCAGAGGAGTTTGTCGTGACCGATGCCGATGAGGCTGGGGACTTCCGGCAACTGTCTCAAGAGCTTTCAGTGGGTGAGGAGGACGATGACGATGAGACACAGTTGTCTATCACTCAGGTAGTAGTAATTGGAGTAAGTCCGAGGGAGGAGCACACAGAGGATTCGGAGGAAGAGCAGCAGGACGATGAGGTGACTGACCCCACCTGGTTTGCTACGCCTACTGAGGACAGGTCTTCAGAGGGGGAGACAAGTGCAGCAGCAGGGCAGGTTGGAAGAGGCAGTGCGGTGGCCAGGGGTAGAGGCAGGGCCAGACCGAATAATCCACCAACTGTTTCCCAAAGCGCCCCCTCGCGCCATGCCACCCTGCAGAGGCCGAGGTGCTCAAAGGTCTGGCAGTTTTTCACTGAGAGTGCAGACGACCGACGAACAGTGGTGTGCAACCTTTGTCGCGCCAAGATCAGCCGGGGAGCCACCACCACCAGCCTCACCACCACCAGCATGCGCAGACCTATGATGGCCAAGCACCCCACAAGGTGGGACGAAGGCCGTTCACCGCCTCCGGTTTGCACCGCTGCCTCTCCCCCTGTGCCCCAACCTGCCACTGAGATCCAACCCCCCTCTCAGGACACAGGCACTACCGTCTCCTGGCCTGCACCCACACCCTCACCTCCGCTGTCCTCGGCCCCATCCACCAATGTCTCTCAGCGCACCGTCCAGCTGTCGCTAGCACAAGTGTTGGAGCGCAAGTACGCTGCCACGCACCCACACGCTCAAGCGTTAAACGTGCACATAGCCAAATTTATCAGCCTGGAGATGCTGCCGTATAGGGTTGTGGAAACGGATGCTTTCAAAGGTATGATGGCGGCGGCGGCCCCGCGCTACTCAGTTCCCAGTCGCCACTACTTTTCCCGATGTGCCGTCCCAGCCCTGCACGACCACGTCTCCCGCAACATTGTACGCGCCCTCACCAACGCGGTTACTGCCAAGGTCCACTTAACAATGGACACGTGGACAAGCACAGGCGGGCAAGGCCACTATATCTCCCTGACGGCACATTGGGTGAATTTAGTGGAGGCTGGGACAGAGTCAGAGCCTGGGACCGCTCATGTCCTACCCACCCCCAGAATTGCGGGCCCCAGCTCGGTGGTGGTATCTGCGGCGGTGTATGCTTCCTCCACTAAACCACCCTCCTCCTCCTACGCAACCTCTGTCTCGCAATCAAGATGTGTCAGCAGCAGCACTTCACCAGCAGTCGGTGTCGCGCGGCACGGCAGCACAGCGGTGGGCAAGCGTCAGCAGGCCATGCTGAAACTACTCAGCTTAGGAGAGAAGAGGCACACGGCCCACGAACTGCTGCAGGGTCTGACAGAGCAGACCGACCGCTGGCTTGCGCCGCTGAGCCTCCAACCGGGCATGGTCGTGTGTGACAACGGCCGTAACCTGGTGGCGGCTCTGCAGCTCGGCAGCCTCACGCACGTGCCATGCCTGGCCCACGTCTTTAATTTGGTGGTTCAGCGCTTTCTGAAAAGCTACCCACGCTTGTCAGACCTGCTCGGAAAGGTGCGCCGGCTCTGCGCACATTTCCGCAAGTCCCACACGGATGCTGCCACCCTGCGCACCCTGCAACATCGGTTTCATCTGCCAGTGCACCGACTGCTGTGCGACGTGCCCACACGGTGGAACTCTACGCTCCACATGTTGGCCAGGCTCTATGAGCAGCGTAGAGCTATAGTGGAATACCAACTCCAACATGGGCGGCACAATGGGAGTCAGCCTCCTCAATTCTTTACAGAAGTGTCGGCCTGGTTGGCAGACATCTGCCAGGTCCTTGGAAACTTTGAGGAGTCTACCCAGATGGTGAGCGGCGATGCTGCAATCATTAGCGTCACCATTCCTCTGCTATGCCTCTTGAGAAGTTCCCTGCAAAGCATAAAGGCAGACGCTTGGAAACAGAGGCGGGGGAAGACAGTATGTCGCTGGATAGTCAGAGCACCCTCCTGTCTATATGTCAGCGCGTTGAGGAGGAGGAGGAGGAGCATGAGGAGGATGAAGAGGAGGGGGAAGAGACAGCTTGGCCCACTGCTGAGGGTACCCATGCTGCTTGCCTGTCATCCTTTCAGCGTGTATGGCCTGAGGAGGAGGAGGATCCTGAAAGTGATCTTTCTAGTGAGGACAGCCATGTGTTGCGTACAGGTACCCTGGCACACATGGCTGACTTCATGTTAGGATGCCTTTCTCGCGACCCTCGCGTTACACGCATTCTGGCCACTACGGATTACTGGATGTACACACTGCTCGACCCACGGTATAAGGAGAACCTTTCCACTCTCATACCCGAAGAGGAAAGGGGTTCGAGAGTGATGCTCTACCACAGGACCCTGGCGGACAAACTGATGGTAAAATTCCCATCCGACAGCGCTAGTGGCCGAAGGCGCAGTTCCGAGGGCCAGGTAGCAGGGGAGGCGCAGAGATCAGGCAGCATGTACAGCACAGGCAGGGGGACACTCTCTAAGGCCTTTGACTGCTTTCTGGCTCCCCAGCAAGACTGTGTCACCGCTCCCCAGTCAAGGCTGAGTCGGCGGGAGCACTGTAAAAGGATGGTGAGGGATTACGTAGCCGATCGCACGACCGTCCTCCGTGACGCCTCTGCCCCCTACAACTACTGGGTGTCGAAGCTGGACACGTGGCCTGAACTCGCGCTGTATGCCCTGGAGGTGCTTGCTTGTCCTGCGGCTAGCGTCTTGTCAGAGAGGGTGTTTAGTGCGGCTGGGGGAATCATCACAGATAAGTGTGCCCGCCTGTCAACCGACAGTGCCGACAGGCTTACACTCATCAAGATAAGCAAAGCCTGGATTTCCCCAGACTTCTCTTCTCCACCAGCGGACAGCAGCGATACCTAAACAGTACGTAGGCTGCACCCGCGGATGGAAGCATTGTTCTCTATCACCATCAAAAACGTGGACCTTTTAGCTTCATCAATCTGTGTATAATATTCATCCTCCTCCTGCTCCTCCTCCTGAAACCTGACGTAATCACGCCGAACGGGCAATTTTTCTTAGGCCCACAAGGCTCAGTCATATAATTTTTGTAAACAATTTTTATACGTTTCAATGCTCATTAAAGCGTTGAAACTTTCACCTGAACCAATTTTTATTTTAACTGGGCTGTCTCCAGGCCTAGTTACAAATTAAGCCACATTAACCAAAGCGATTAATGGGTTTCACCTGCCCTCTTGGTTGGGCATGGGCAATTTTTCTGACGTACATTAGTACTGTTGGTACACCAATTTTTTGGGGCCCTCGCCTACAGTGTAGTCCAATTAATTTTTTGCCCACCTGCATTAAAGCTGACGTTACATCAGCTGTGCTGGGCACTGCAATGGGTTCCAGGGAGCCACCCATGCTGTGGGTCCACAGGGAGTTGTAACTGCATGTGTCCACTTCTAAAGAACCCCAGTCTGACTGGGGCATGCAGTGTGGGCCGAAGCCCACCTGCATTTAATCGGACGTTACCTCAGCTGTGATGGGCACTGCAATGGGATACATTTATGTACAGCCGGTGGGTTCCAGGGAGCCACCCATGCTGTGGGTCCACAGGAAGTTGTAACTGCATGTGTCCACTTCTAAAGAACCCCAGTTTGACTGGGGCATGCAGTGTGGGCCGAAGCCCACCTGCATTAAACATGATATTACCTCAGCTGTGTTGGGCAATGCAATGGGATATATTTATGTACCGCCGGTGGCTTCCTGGCACCCACCGATGCTGTGGGTCCACACGGACTTCACAATAGGGAGTTGTACCTGCCTGTGTCTATGAATTAAAAACCCCGGTCAGGCTGGGGCATGCAGTGTGGGCCGAAGCCCACCTGCATTTAATCGGACGTTACCTCAGCTGTGATGGGCACTGCAATGGGATACATTAATGTACAGCCGGTGGGTTCCAGGGAGCCACCCATGCTGTGGGTGCACACGGAATTCCCAGTGCGGAGTTGTACCTGCCTGTGACTATTTATAAAAAAACGCGGTCTGACTGGGGCATGCAGACACCTTGACAAAATGAATAGTGTGTGGCACATAGGTTCCCCATTGCTATGCCCACGTGTGCAGCTCCTGATGGCGGTGGCACAGGATTATATTTCTCATTGCTTCTGTACAGCATTGTGGGCTATCGCCCCGCCCCTTTTAAAGAGGGTCGCTGCCTAGCCGTGCCAACCCTCTGCAGTGTGTGCCTGCGGTTCCTCCTCATGGCAGACGCACTTATAAATAAACATGAGGGTGGTGTGGCATGAGTGCAGCTGAAGGCTGCGCAGGGACACTTTGGTGTGCGCTGTGGACACTGCGTCGTGCAGGGGGGGGGGGTTGGGCAGCATGTAACCCAAGAGAAGTGGCAGCGGAGTGTCATGCAGGCAGTGATTGTGCTTTGTTGGAGTTAGTGTGGTGCTTAGCTAAGGTATGCATTGCTAATGAGGGCTTTTCAGAAGTAAAAGTTGTTGGGGGGGGGGGCCCACTCTTGCCGCTATTGTGGCTTAATAGTGGGACCTGGGAACTTGAGATGCAGCCCAACATGTAGCCCCTCGCCTGCCCTATCCGTTTCTGTGTCGTTCCCATCACTTTCTTGAATTGCCCAGATTTTCACAAATGAAAACCTTAGCGAGCATCGGCGATATACAAAAATGCTCGAGTCGCCCATTGACTTCAATGGGGTTCATTACTCGAAATGAACCCTCGAGCATCGTGATAATTTCGTCCCGAGTAACGAGCACCCGAGCATTTTGGTGCTCGCTCATCTCTAGTTATGAATGAAGAACTTTATTGCCACATTGGTACACAGCCACTCCACTGTTAATTCTTTAAATGTTGCCTCTATTTTGCCTCCTACATTCTACATTACCCCGAGACTAAACTGACAAGAATAGCTATCTCATGTTATTATAAAAATGTTAAGCATCAGTGGTAAAGGCAAAAGATCACCTGGCAATGTACATTTATAGAGGACTTGCAAATTGTCGACTAGAGATGAGCGAGCACTCTCTTCTCAAGTAACTGCTTACTGGTCTGAGCAGGCTCGGGGGGGGGGGGGGGTCGAGGTTGAGGGGGGTGGGGCGGATCACTAAGCAGTTACTCGAGATGAGCGATGCTCGCTCGAGTAACTGCTTTATCTGAGCGTGCTTGCTCATCTCTACTGTCGACCTTTTATGGAATGATGCCGAAACTGTTGCCTTTGGCCATCAATGATGGCATTCTTTTGTCACCCGATTCACTGAAAAGCATGGGAGGACTGAAGTCAAAGTAAAGTAGATTTCAGGGGATAAAAGTACAGTAAAGTTTCTGTTGTATATACACTGCAGAGTTTTTACCTCTCAGTGAAAATACCGGATAGGTCGTTAATTTACTGGTCTGTTGGCTACCCTAGTAAGGCTCTACCAGCGAAGAGAACGGGGGCATCTTCACTACAATAAGCAAATGACAAACCTTCTAAGAGTAACATGGGAGAATGATATATTGTTAGAAAAGGAACTCGGAATATCCTTTTAAATATCACATTGTGTTAGTCCTTTGAGAAATAGATTATGAATTTAATGCCTTTTCTATTTTCCCAGTTGTGATTGGGATCGGTTCAAGCTAATACTTTCTTGACTTGTGAATATTTTGACTTCTCAATGCAAAAATAGCACAACTGATCTTGTGGCCACTGGGTGACACTGTAACATCTCATATCGACTCCTCAAACAACAAAAAATGTTACTTCGAACCGGAGAATATAAAATAGGAATTATACCTGGGTTTCAGTTCATTGCCACATGAGCAAGGTCCATAAAACATACATATACTTTTTTTAGTAACTGTCTGGACAGGATCATGATAAACTGGTTTCAAAATTATAATGAAAATGGATCATTTTTGCCATTTCCATCTCATTATATTCTGTCAGAATGATGGATTAATTTGGGGGCACGTTCTGTCCTTGGTATAATATTTTTTCTTTCTCTTTATTTTCTAGAGAATAAGGAAACAGAATTTTAATTTTTATTATACTTGCTTGAAGGTGCGTGTTCTGAAATCCTGACTTTTACTGAAAAACTTTGTTATTCAGGCTATCAAAGGAACGACTTCAAAGAAGAATGTTTACACCAGGTTAGTGAAGTGGAAATGGGAGTTATCTACATAGTGTCGAGTGGAATAATTAATATGCATTAGACATTATTACAGTACAATACCTCTCGATTTATGGGTATTTAGTGCTATTGATTATTGCTGACTGGTGAAATTAATTTATGAGTCATTAGTTGCTATTAGTCAGATATACAGGTATGGAGTGTTTAGATTTGGGACAAAGAACATAATGGCTGGTCAAAGGGATTTGCAAATAACTAAAACAGCTGAAGAGGGAGCCATTTACTCTGAAGTCTGAGCATCTGTAGCATGCAGACCTGATGCTACATTTCATACCACAATGTATGGTAAGAGACTGGTGACAAGGCAGAAACGTTGGGTGGAGCAACCCTGTGGTGGTACCAAAAAACTTGTTTGACTATATAGGTTCTAGTCAAAATGACTGATTCAACAGTGATTCATGAATGGGTGCTGCCTCTGATTGGCTGAGCGCAGGGACCAATTAGAGGCAGCTCTCAGCTGTCATTCAATAGCTGAGATCTGCCTCTGATTGGTCACAGTGCTCCGCCAATCAGAAGCAGCTCATTCAGCAGGCGGGGATTTTAAATCCCCGTCTGCTGAATACTTCTCACAGCAGTGCAGGAGAAGAGCCAACTGGACGCAGCTGAGGAAAAGTGAGTATTTTATTTTTGTTATCACTATTTTTTCTTGTTTTTCAGGGAAGGGCTTATATTTAAAGCCCTTCCCTGAAAAACAATTACAGAATGCCGGCAGCTGGATCCCCTATCGCAGCTGTCATCTATGACAGCTGTAGTAGGGGATTCTTTATTCCCACAGGGATGAAGAATTCCATTGCTGCATCTGTCACAGATGTGGCAGGTGCAGCAGGGTATTCTTTTTCCTCGTGGGGATGAAGGAAACATCTGCTACATGCGGCAGATGTATTCTGCATCGCCGCGGGGGACACAGCAGCGGCGGACAGGTAAGTATTTTATTTTTTTTTTACACCAAAATTCTTGTTTTTCAGGGAAGTGCTTATATGTAAAGCCCTTCCCTGAAAAACAATTCAGGAGTACCGGCAGACCATTACCTTCATACACGCGTCTTTTTGCGCATACATAGGTGCACACCTATGTACGCACAAAAACACGTTCGTGTGAAGCCACCCATAGAGAGATGTGGAATGTGTGTTTCTATTTCTCATATGCTACTCTTCAAGATTTCAATTGAATTTTACTGGGACCCCCAGTAGCCTGTGAACCATACTATAACGTAGCGCATCCATGCCTTCCTATTCAACTACGCTATTGTTATATTGATATAGGAGACCCGTATTGAGATATAGCACTGGACCAGTTTTTTTTTACTACTCTCCGTATAGAAGCCATGGGGCAAGATAGTAGTAATACTCTATCCATTCAGGAGGTATTGCCAACCAGGTGATGGCTCAACTAACATTGGGTATGCAAAAACATAGAATGAGCAAATAACTGAAGAATGGCCAACCTCAAAACATATTTTGTTGCTGGTATAAACAATAAAAGTTGGTTTCATCTTTCTTGCCTATAGCTTTCTTTAATGGGAGGTTGCGCCATTCTTCAGTTTTCTCATTTGCTCATTCTGTGCCAATTTTTGATAAATCACTTACACTGAATTTTTCCACCCACAAATATTGCAATAGCATTGCTTAAAGGTGCTTCAAAAAATAATATGCTTAGGCTATGTTTACATCCACACTGAAGCTTCCTTTTAAAGCCACTGGCATAAATCAAGCATTAAATCCTAAATGAAATGCCACAGCATGCTGTGCTATTTTGTCTTAGAAAATACTGGTTAACAAGCAAGAAGCTGGGTTGACCCCATTATAGTGAATGGGGTCCGTCTAGCATCATTTGGGAGTGGAATGTGCCAGATTTAGAGCTTCCAGTTTTTTCATTGTTCGGCTCCTAGGATGAAGCCGAATAACAAAACTCAAAAGTGCAGATGTGATTGTGGCCTTACCAATGGCCAGCCCTGAGTAAATGCAAATAGAAATATTAGTTGCATACAATACTTAAAATTTCGATGTGATAATTATTTACAATATTTAGGTTGTTTTATATTATAGCCATATTCTCATCTGCATTGGAAGCTCTGTTTGAAGCCTTCTGCAAGGATCTGGCAAAAAGTCCTGGACAACATATTAAAGCATGTTGTGCTGTTTCATATGGGGAAGACCAATGGACCCCATTATAGTCAATGGGATCTGTTGGGTGCTATTCCATTTCACCATATGCCAGATCTGTCTCTTCCATTATTTCAGTTGTTCGGCTGCTATAACTAAGCTAAATATGAAAAATTATGATGGAAAGTAGAAAGAGATGTAAAGGTGACCTAATTTTGTTGGACATTTGGATTTATGAGGTTCAAAATGGGGCTTACGTCTTGTACTGATTCTTATCAACTCAGGAAACCCTCCATCCATTGTAGGAAATGCCTAGGGAGGGATTTAATAAAGTGGAAAAGTGTCTTATAAAAACTTTTGACATTTCATAGGGACATGTCAAAAGTTTTGCTCTCGGGTGCTTTATGGGAAGACAAAAAAGTGTGTGAAAGTGTCTAAAACACTTCGTAAATATGGTGCAATGCTTGTAACACAAGAAAACTAACACATTTGTCATTCTGAGGGCTTATTCACAGGAGCGTATATCGGTCATGGCTGGCTGATGTACGCTACCATCTCAGCTGTCTTTCCCCTTCCCTCCCGCTCACAGGCTCTCTGCCTCTCTCCTCCCCTCCAGCTGTTTGCAATGGGAGGTGGCAGGGCGAGGTGGAGCTAAGCTCCCGCCCCTCTCCAACCCTTGTCTGCAGCCAGCAATGGGAGGGATGGGACGGCGGTAAAGCTTAGCTCCGCCCCACCCCCTCCCATTGCAAACAGCCGGAGGGGAAGAGAGAGGCAGAGAGCCTGTGAGGGGGAAGGAAGGGGGAAGACAGCTCAGATGGCAGCTTATATCGTCCGGCCATGAAAACGGCGGACGATATTCGCTTCTGTGAATAAGCCCTAAATTTGTCCCAATGGATGTAAATTTTGCAATATTTTATTATAAACGTTAAAGTAAGCATAGCTTTTTTGGACGAAGGAAAAAAATAACAAGAAATGTGTTAATCTAGCTTTATAGTATAAGTGAGTTATGTCCATGTAGGAAAATACTAAACCTTCACATCTTAAGAGCTGTGTCCATTCTAAACATCACAAACCATAATTTCCCATAATAAAATTAGAGCCTTGTGCTCTGACAATCAATGAGTTAATAAGCATCTGTTTCTTTTGGGAAAATAAACCACTTAGTAGGTGTTAAAAATCCTGCAAAAGTTGCTCTAATTTTTACAAAGCTAATGAACCTGGAAATGTGCCTGATCGATCACTAATTACACACAAAGCGCCCCTATTAGATTTAGTGATGGTGCTTCTCACACAAAAGAACCAAAAATTCCCAGGTTCAGATTTCTTACAATAAACCAAATGTTCCCTGGCATTCATCAGTGCCATTTGCATTTTAATTAAGATTGTGGCTTCTTGCCATAATATACTATACCTCTCTGGCCATCTTGGCAGTCACTTAATTGAAATTATGTATTATATATTATACACCACAGAAAATGGGTAAAAGCCCTAAAATATACAGAAAATAGAACAAGTTAACAAAATAGTGCAAATGTATTTTATATCATAAGTTGGTAATATTTAATTGTATATGAAAGGGAATCTGTGAGATACTTTGAGCCATATAAGCTTAAACTTATGGGCTCAAAGTAGCTGATCCGCTGAGTCTTGGGATGTAAGTTGTATACTTATTTTCCCTGATGTTTTCCCGCTGTCAGCACTCAAACTGCCGCCACAATGGATGGGAGGACTATGATGCACAAACCTCAAAGCGTCCATTTTCAGCACTGACAATGGGGGAAGGTAAGTCTGAAACTTATATCCTCGGACTAAGCGGGTCAGCTACTTTGAGCCTACAGGCTTAGCTTATAGGGCTGAAAGAGCCTTACAGAGTCCCTTTAAAGACAGGCGCCCCTCTTCTTGTACGGTTGACTTGATTGTCAGTTCTAATTTTTTACCCGTTTTATTTTAAAGGGGTTGCACCAAAGGCAAAACTCTTCTTTATATGTAGCGGCTTTTCATATGATGCAGAATAGAGAGCTGGTCAGTAAGACCGGTCCCCTTTAAGGTGGACCTTGTGCTATCTTTTAATACTGCAATAATAATACATGGTTGGCCATGGGTTACTCCAGCGAAATTAGTTGTTTTTGACAGTACTGACAGTGGGGTCTGGGGCAAGTCAGGGTGTGGAAAATTAAAGGAGTCAGAGTCAGAAGGTTGGCTTATCGACTCTACAGTCCTGGTTCTGTGGTCTTGACAAACCCTTTTAAATGCTCTATTAAAGTGGCTGTGCCAGGATTGAAAGTTAGCCTTTATCCATAGGATAGCAGAAAACTTTCAAATCAGTGGGATCCAACTGTTGAGACAGCCACAGATCCCAAGAATGGGGTTCCGAAGGTCACCGCATGAATGGAGTGGCTGTCGAGCATGCACAGTGCTGCTCCATTTATTTGAATGGAACTGCCTAATAGTAGCCAAGTTCAAGAGCTCAGCTATCTCTGGTGGTCTTACTGAAATGGATGGAGCAAAGACACACAGGTGCGTCCTAAGCTGCTCACACTTCAAAATGTGCCAGTATTGCATTCTTGGGATTGATGAGGCTCCTAGTGGTTGGATACCCACTGACTGATCAGCAAACTTGCCCTCTATTCTGTAGGTACGGGATAACAAGTTGTGGTAGGACATCCCCTTTAATGAGTAAATATCCAAATACTTAAATTTAAATATATTATACTTGAGTTAAAAGGGTTTTCCAGTTGTAAACTATTAATGGACTCTCCTCAGGATATCCCATCAATAGTAGATGTGGGGGTCAGTCATCTAGGACCCCCACAGTTCAGTTGTCCTTCTCATTGGTGTGCTCATGCACTGAGCTGATTTCTGAAGGAAGAAAACAACTCCATTCCCACTGTAGTGGCCAAGCTTGGTACTGCAGGCCAAGTTCCCGTTCAAATGAATTGGTGTAATACCAAGTCTGGCCACTGTAGTGGGAACGGAGCTGTCTGCTTGCTTTAGTGCACTGGCCCATAGAACAGCTAATCGGTGGGGTTCCCTTGCAACATATCCCTAGCGACCTACTATTGATGACCTATCCTGAGGATAGTCCATCTATAGTTTACAACTGGAAAACGCCTTTAAATCTTCTTCTCCAGTAACATTCAAAGCAATATTCAACATTTACCTGGCTGTCTCTTAGCATCAGTCAACACTGCACTGATAGATGTCTTAGTGAAGCTCCTAGAGGTGCATTATAAAGAGATTTGACTTTCCTCAGTCATACTAATGTTCAGTGTGTGTTATAAAGAAAATTATCCCATAATACACTGCAACATTCAGTCCGCAGGCTACTATAAGATATGAAGTCTCATACTCTAACTACTAAAAGGAAATTTGATAAATTTTGAGTGTACAGTAGCTCCATAAAATTGGAGTATAGACAAGGAAATGACTCATTATCACTCCAAGGTAAAAGCAACTTATTGGCAAAGTCATTCTGTGTTCACATTATGTTTAGCATGTACACCGAAAAAACTCTGATGCCCATGCTAAACGTGTCCACAGACTGTCATTGCCAGACGAAGATGGGAAACAGTGTCCTTTTGTCCTCTCTCTGCCAGAATATATGCCATTTTATGCTACTATATGCCAGTATGCCACTACAAAAAGGCATGGAATAGCTTAGTAGACTACTCTATTCCACCCCGCAAAGTCCAGGAAAAAAACATGCTTTTTTTTAACATGGTAGCCTATGGGTGATGGACGCCACTGGATGAACTATAATAGCATCCATCTCAAAGGCTCATGATGTACAGTATTCATGACATGGATGTGATAGTTTATGGGTGATGTTTGCAACTGTTAGGCATCTATCACAGTCTTCGTTCAACATGTTGCATATGGTGGAGCTTTACGCTGAATTCGACTATAAAATGTTATGTAAAATTGTTCCGTAGGCACTCTGTACTTCCTGGTTGCAGCTGACCAGGACAGGTGACTGCTGCAACCAACCAGTGGCTATAGAAGGTCACTGCTGTGGTCACTGATTGGTTGCAGCAGTTACGTGTCCTGGTCAGCAGAGACCAGGAAGTACAGAGGGCTGTGGAGCAATTTTAGGCAATGGGAAAACCCTTTTAAGAGCAGCATGTTATGGAGACAGGTCAAATCTACTATTAGACCAAAAGGCTCAAAAATATTAGGGCATAGTTACTTAGACTGGCGTTTCATACACGGGTAAATTAACATATAGTAACATAGTATGTAAGGCCGAATGAAGACAATGTCCATCTAGTCCAGCCTGCTTATCCTCCTGTGTTGTTGATCCAGAGGAAGGCAAAAAACCCCAAGAGGCAGGAGCCAATTAGCCCTTTTGGGGAAAAAATTCCTTCCCGACTCCCTAATGGCAATCAGACTAATCCCTGGATCAACCCCTAATTGGTGCTGAACTAAGACTAACAAATGTATTAAGAGGCTGTTGACTATTAATATATTAGTCACATCTAGCAGAAAATCCATGAACCAGATGGTAACCTATGTCAGCTTTGAGGCTGCACTGGTTTCTGCTATAATGTATGCCAATTTCTGGCTTACACTGTAATAAATGTGACCTCCCATGCATCACTATGCCCCCTAACACTATGCCCTGTACACTTTTTGAAAAAATGGTTGGGCCTAGTATAAAACTGTAAAAACGTGTAATTTTTGAAGTGAACAGCGACTGCGATTTTCTGCTCACGAAGGAAAAACCGCAGCATGCTCCATTTTCATGTGGGCCCCACATGGACAGCTTCCATTGACTTCAATTGAAGCTGTCCAATCTGCGGCCCTACCGCGATTGACATTGCAAATGATTGCGGGACCCGCGTCATCAACTAGCAACTAGGTTAAATCTGTACTGTGCATGTACGATGGCTCACCAGCCGGACCATCTGCAGTACAGAAGGCTGCCTGTACATGACAAGAAATGACAGGCATACAGGAGCTTTCAAAAATAGAAATGTTTATTTTTGAAAAATTAACAAAATGCAAAGTATTATAGTCAGGTATATGATTAACCAAACAGGTGATAATTCTCATCATTTTCATATATAGTTTGAAATACAGTCATTAAGGGAGACAGAAACAGCCATGTAGGAAGCTTAAAACTGGGTGAGGAACAGCCAAACTCTGCTACAGAGGTGAGGTTCTGGAAGACAATTTCATGTCGGTTTTCAAGTTGTGCTGTTCAAGCTCTTTTGAAGAAGCACACATAATCGGGCATTGTTCAGGACTGAAGATGCAGTGGTCGGTCAAGGAAAAGATGAAGGACACATCATTCTTATTTTCCTTCGAGAGTGGAAGATGTCCAGCAGTGCCATCAGCTCAGAACTCGTAAAAATCAATAAGACCCAGGTATGCTCATTTACTGTTTGGAGAAGTCTGGCCAGAAGTGGTCTTCATGGAAGAAAAGCCATGCAATTGATATAGAAACAAGGCCAAGTGACTCAACTATGCACAAAAACATAGGAACTGGAGTGCAGAAAAATGGCAGCAGGTCTCTGGACTGATGAGTCAAAATGTGAAATATCTGGTTGTAATAAAAGGCAGTTTGTTCACCGAAGAACTGGAGAGCAGTACAATTATGAGTGTCTACAGGCAACAGTGAAGCATTGTGGAGGTTCCTTGTAAGTTTAAGGCTGAGTTTCAGCAAATGGAGTTGGGGATTTGGTCAAGATTAATGGTGTTCCCAATGCTAAGAAATACAGGCAGACACTTATCCATCATGAAATACCACCATGGAGGTGTCTGATTGGCTCCAAATTCATTCTGCAGCAGGACAACGACCCCAAACATACAGACAATATCATTAAGAACTATCTTTACCGTAAAGAAGAACAAGGAGTCCAGGAAGTGATGATTCGACCCCACAGAGCCCGGATTTCAACATCATTGAGTCTGTCCAGGATTACATGAAGAGACAGAAGGCATCAAGTGAGTCTACATCCACAGAAGATCTTTGGTTAGTTCTACAACTTGTTTGGACAACCTCCCTACCGGAGGTTCAAAAACTGTGGGTAAGTGTACCTAGAATATCTGATGCTATTTTTGAAGGTAAAGGGTATCACACCAAATATTGATTTGATTTAGATTTCCCTTTTGTTCATTCAGTTTGCACTTTGTTAATTGACAAAAATCAACTATTAGCACTTCTATTTTTGAAAGCGTTCATACTTTATTGGATTTTTCGCACACCTGCTTGCCCTGCCACATGCCCTATAGTCACTGCCAGCTATTCATTAGAACTTTATGGCACCCTTTGTAGGTCCTTTCCATTTGAGAAAAAGGAAACTGGAGACAGATGAAACAGCTGCATACAGACAGGTGAAAATGTGTAGGAACAGGAAAGATTGAGCGTTACATGCTACCTGTGTACAGAACACTGTCTGATCAAAGCTCTAACACTGTAAATCTATATGCTGTATATGGGGATTAGAGTGTCTGCAAAGTGCAGCACTATCTGATTGATTTACGGGTAGTAGTGTGAAAGTAACACAAGGTGATATATGGAAAGAACAAAAAAAATCTTCCCTGGCTCTAAAATAAGTCATATATTTTATGATTCACAGATGAAATATAGGATTTGCTTTTTGGGTTATGTTGGCTAACTGCGTTATATAGTTAGAGTTACATAAAAATAGATGCTTTATGTGCAACAGTAAAATCTAGAGTTTATTAGAGCTAGGTTAAGTTAGGTGCCATGCACATGGCAGAATGTGGCACACTGGCATAGGCTGTAGCTTGGTTTGGCTGGCTATGGAAATCACAATCAATTTTTGCTCTGCCACACCTGGGAAGAATTGCCCCTATGTAGAGGCAGCAAGAGATTGCTATGAGTTGGGCTTGATAGGTTCTTTCTTTGTGACCTGGAATCCCTGCTCCCAGTGTAACTGGGTGAAGTATTGGTCTCTGCACTATTACTTTCCAGGGGGCACAACTGTAGGCATTATTTTTGTATGGGAGCACAAAGAGGGTACTATTACAGTGGGAGATATATTCAGGAGTACTATGTACTTGACACTATTGTTTGCAGGGGTGGAAGTATTTTTTGATGGGTGATTATAACTATGGCAACACTATTTCTGAAGTATGGTATTTGAAGGTACCGTGCTACAGAATAGTAATATGGAAAAATAGGGCAGCAAGAGGCGCAGAATTAGGGGTATCAGCAGGGTGAGATGTTTTCATAGGTTGGGAGGGTGCTGGAAAAGTTAGGTTTGTGATGCAAATTTTGAAGAAGTGGAAGTTGGAAGAAGAAATCATGGCAGTCTGGGTTGGATGGAAAAGACAGGAATAGTGAATAAATCCAGTTACAGGGGATGTCATCTGTGAGTTACTATATTTTACTCCATTGTTATAATTTATATGGTCTGCAGAGCACCTGGGTATAGCCGGTATCACTGTATGATTACTATATGGGGTAATATTGGTTTTTGTACAGTGGATTTAATTCAGCAACAGTATGTTGGTATTAGTCAGTCATTATTTATTGGCAATGTACTAGTCAGTTTGGCGGTATTATTTGGGTCTTGCATAGCAGTATTATTAATAATATTGGTCTAAGCGTAGCGTGTTTTTTTTATGGTAATATCTGAAGGTAATATGCAAAGGGAATGTATTCAGTGTTGGCATATTTTTGGCGCATTTAGCGCTTTGTTACACAATTTATTTGTTTGTAGTATGGAGGTAATATTTAAAGGGATTTTCCAGGCATAATTACTATTGATGACCTATCCTTAGGATAGGTCATCAATAGCTGAGCAGCCAGGGTTCGGCTGAGCCACTGCGCACGGGTGAGAGAGGAAGCAGATGCTGTGTAGTGGTTGGCGCTTGTAACTGCAGGCTGGGGTCTTATTGAAATCAATGGGAGCTGCACTTGCAATTTCAAGCACTGGCCGTTACACAGGGGTTAGCAGAGGCACTGACAGCATGCACCCACTCAGCTGAGGATAGGAACTACGAAAAAGAAGTACATTCCCAAAAAATGCACACCACTATCAATTAAGAAAAATCAACAGCAAATCTTTATTTTAATAGCTGCACAAAAAAACAGACACTTAGGGTGGACGCACACTGGCGATTTTTTTTCTCCACTGCGCTGCGAGAGTAAAGGTAAAGTCTCACAGCGCAGTGCGAGAAAAAAGCCGGCACCACGTCGGGATATCGGCATCTCACCGCGATATCGCCAGTCTTTTCAATGGGGCCAGCGGCAGCAGCGCTAGCCCCATTGAAAAGAGATGGAGAATGCCGCGGACTTCTGCCACAGCTGTCACAGCTGTGGCAGAAGTCCGCGGCATTCTATCCCATTGCTTTCAATATAGCTAAGGCTCCTGACCCTTGGCTCCTGTCTTGGCTCCTGACCCTTTCTTCCCTTCAGTCTATACAAGAATACTGACCAACTGATGGGGAAGGGAGTGGGGATATTAGGCTCCACCCCTTCTCTCTCTGCTTTGCACATGAATTCTCCTCTTCTAGGATAGATTTCCAAAGGCTGCAATGACAGTAGCTGTTTTTTGCCCTTTAACATGATCTACCCACGTGTGCCTGGCTTGAACACCGTCCTTGGATAGTAACATAGTATGTAAGGCTGAAAAAAGACATCCATCCAGTTCAGCCTATTACCCCCCAATATTGATCCAGGGGAAGGAAAAAAAACAATAAAGTAGAAGCCAATTTTCCCCATTTAAAGGGGTTGTCCCGCGAAACAAAGTTGGGGTATACACTTCTGTATGGCCATATTAATGCACTTTGTAATATACATCGTGCATTAATTATGAGCCAAACAGAAGTTATTCACTTACCTGTTCCGTTGCTAGCGTCCTCGTCTCCATGGTGCCGTCTAATTTTCAGCGTCTAATCGCCCGATTAGACGCGCTTGCGCAGTCCGGTCTTCTCCCTTCTGAATGGGGCCGCTCGTGCCAGAGAGCTGCTCCTCGTAGCTCCGCCCCATCACGTGTGCCGATTCCAGCCAATCAGGAGGCTGGAATCGGCAATGGACCGCACAGAAGACCTGCGGTCCACCGAGGGTGAAGATCCCGGCGGCCATCTTCGCAAGGTAAGTAAGAAGTCACCGGAGCGCGGGGATTCGGGTAAGTACTATCCATTTTTTTTTTTTAAACCCCTGCATCGGGTTTGTCTCGCGCCGAACGGGGGGGCTATTGAAAAAAAAACAAAAAACGTTTCGGCGCGGGACAACCCCTTTAAGGGAAAAAATTCCTTCCCGACTCTAAAAGACAATCGGAGTAACCGACCCTTTTGAAATTATGAATGATTATTAATTATTAATGATGATATATTGTATCGCTCAAGAAAGGCATCCAGGCCCCTCTTAAACTCTTTTATTGAGTTCGTCATCACCACATCCTCAGGCAGAGAGTTCCATAGTCTCACTGCTCTTACAATAAAGAATCCCCTTCTATGTTAGTGTAGAAACCTTCTTTCCTCTAGATGTAGAGGGCGCCCCTTGTTACTGTCACAGTTCTGGGTGTAAACAGATGGGAGAGATCTCTATATTGTTCCCCGATATATTTATACATAGTTATTAGGTCGCCCCTTAGCCGTCTTTTATTTAAATTAAATAATTACAATTGATAACCTCTCTGGGTGTTGTAGTCCAACTATTCCATTTATTACTTTAGTTGTCGCCCTTGCACCCGCTCAAGCTCCGATATGTCCTTCTTGAGTACTGGTGCCCCAAACTGTCCACAATATTCTATGTGTGGTCTGACCAGTGTCTTGTAAAGAGGAAGAACAATGTTCTCATCATGCGCCCCTAGACCTCTTTCGATGCCCGTCATTATCCTATTTGCTTTGGCAGCAGCTGCCTGACACTGGTTGTTCCAGTTAAGTTTACAGTTAACTAAAATCCCCAAGTCCTTTTCCATGTCAGTGTTCCCCAGTGGTTTCCCATTTTGTGTGTAATGGTGACATGTATTTCCTCTGCCCATGTGCAGAACCTTACATGTATCACTGTTAAATCTCATTTGCCACTTTTCTGTCCCAACGTATCCAGATCCTGTTACAACTGCCTTGCGTCCTCTCTTGTGTTAATTACTTTACATAGTTTTATGTCATCTGCTAATATTGATATTTTACTGCACAATCCTTCTACTGGGTCATTAATAAATATATTAAAAAGAATAGGACCCACTACTGCCCCCTGTGATACCCCATTAGTAACCCTTCCAATACTACCCCCTGTGATACCCTACTAGTAACCCTTCCAATACTGCCCCCTGTGATACCCCATTAGTAACCCTTCCAATACTGCCCCCTGTGATACCCCACTAGTAACCCTTCCAATACTGCCCCCTGTGATACCCCACTAGTAACCCTTTCATTACTTATCCCTGTGATACCCCACTAGTAACCCTTCCAATACTGCCCCCTGTGATACCCCACTAGTAACCCTTCCAATACTCCCCCTGTGATACCCCACTAGTAACCCTTCCAATACTGCCCCTGTGATACCCCACTAGTAACCCTTCCAATACTCCCCCCCCCCTGTAATACCCCACTAGTAACCCTTCCAATGCTGCCCCCTGTGATACCCCACTAGTAACCCTTCCAATACTCCCCCCTGTGATACCCCACTAGTAACCCTTCCAATACTGCCCCCTGTGATACCCCACTAGTAACCCTTCCAATACTCCCCCTGTGGTATCCCACTAGTAACCCTTCCAATACTCCCCCTGTGATACCCCACTAGTAACCCTTCCAATACTCCCCCCTGTGGTATCCCACTAGTAACCCTTCCAATACTGCCCCCTGTGATACCCCATTAGTAACCCTTCCAATACTGCCCGCTGTTAAACCCAACTAGTAACCCTTCCAATACTGCCTCCTGTGATACCCCACTAGTAACCCTTCCAATACTTCCCCCTGTAATACCCCACTAGTAACCCTTCCAATACTCCCCCCTGTGATACCCCACTAGTAACCCTTCCAATGCTGCCCCCTGTGATACCCCACTAGTAACCCTTCCAATACTCTCCCCCTGTGATACCCCACTAGTAACCCTTCCAATACTGCCCCCTGTGATACCCCACTAGTAACCCTTCCAATACTGCCCCCTGTGATACCCCACTAGTAATGGTGACCCAATCAGAGTATATGATAATTTAGATAGAAAGACAAACAGATGCACAGATAGGGGGCTAAAAGGGGGGTAATAATAAATGCTCAAGTACCCTTAAAAACCCCTATAATAAACCCCTACTACATGTTCTGAAGTGAGATGAAACAGTATTCGCTCCGCTATGTACTCCACCTTCCTTACCGTTGGATCAATGTTTATTTGAATCAGTATCTAAATGAGAATGTATTTTAATTTAGTGGAAGTCTCACAAGAACATTGACTATTCATCCTCTCCATGTCAGGCTCTTTTTTTTTTTAATCAGACCTCATTTTTCACTCTGTGATAATTAAAGAGCTGAACGTTTTACCATAATGTTAAGGTTTGTAAAGAAGCATCTCGGCTTAAGTGGAACAGATTGTGCAAGAAAATTTGAGATGAGAAATGTACAAAAGTAAATTCCATTCTCTCCAGTTGCTTTTTCTTCTATTTAATGCTCTGGGAAGCATAATAAATCTTTAATCATAATGTGCGTTGGGTAAGTATTGCACTTGTGTATATTTTCAAGCTTTTCGCTTTGTTTTGATGTTCGGCAAATATTGATGCTCCTTTGGCTGGCGGCTACACATTCTTCTGGAGTAGGATGAGCAGTGGCCAAAACTTAACTGTGCAGCCTGAGAACAGTAATGATCTGGTGATCATGTTCAGTGATGTTTCATGTTCGTGCTGTATATTATTATGAGAGTTGTGTCTTGCAGGTAATCGGAATGCATAAACTGTATCAATCTTATTTTATGTCGAGAATTGGCCACATGACTACGCTTACTGAACAATTCTGCCTGCAATAAACAAAATGTATGCAAAGAGGAATGTCTAGATTGTATTAGAGACAAGCCGTTAGAAAATGCGGCCGCCAAGGAGATCAGCCCCAAGTGCCTCTACCAGCACCCCTTGAAACAATTGATTAGGACGGGGGAACTAATTAGTGGGAACCATTGGGAATGGTTACCTGGCAACCATTAAGACTGGCTACATATACTACAAGGATACAATGAATGCCTTTCAGTTCCGGCTAAATGGAACAATGCTCGGTTGCACAAGTGAATGAGCTGATGACGTCATCGCCAGCTCATCCGTCCTTGTGTAGCCTGCTTAGATTCATCGTTGGTTCGTTCAATGTCAATTGTTCACTTCTTGTTCAGTGTTCAACAGAGATGAGCGAGCATGCTCGTCCGAGCATTAGCATACTCGAAACTACTTGCTACTCGAGCGAGCACCAGGCAGTGCTCTGATGCTTGATCAAATTTCAGGAGAGAGAGACAATGGAAGGATGGATTGAAAAATGCTTGGCACCTGGCGGGTCCATTGAAAAAATACTCGAGTCTCCCATTGACTTCAATGGGGTTCGTTACTCGAACAGAGCTCTCGAGCATTACAAAAAGCTCGGCTCGAATAACGAGCACCTGAGCATTTTGGTGCTCGCTCATCTCTAGTGTTCACATTCCTATGAATGAGAAGTATTTAAACAGAACAAGCAGACGAGCCAACAATGATTTTTAGTCCTGCCAAAACGGAATGACGAATGAGAAGCACATGATTCTTGTTCATCGTTCAGTCATTGGCTCGTGTCTAGACCAAATGATTATCTCTCGTTTAATAATAATCACTCTCTCTAAAAGGACCCTAATAGTTGGCCATCTCGAGCAGGGATTCCCCTTTATGATTATGATACACCCTATGACTATTATGATTTATGGACCAGGGCAATCTTCATGACACAACTCCTTTAGAAAATACTCTAAATGCCTTTTTCCACCCTATGATATACATGTAAGTCATGGGAGGGGGGGGAGGGGTTATTATGAAATGCCATACATGTACTGCATGCAAATAGAGATAAGACCATATCATCTATAGCGAAAACCAATCTGACAACAGGGATCTCACTACAATGGCATTGATCACAGAGAACTCTAATCCCTGCCATTAGCAATAGAAACTACTGGAACCAAGTCAAGAGTAGAGTTCTGACACCACAGATATGGGTAAGGATTCTGCCTCCCTGGAGAATCCCTTTAAAAGGAGTAGTGCCAAGTTATGAAGTTATCTCCTATCCATAGGATGAGGGATAACGTTATAATCAGTGTAGGTCTGGTTGCTGGGACCCCCACCAAAATCGAGAATGGGGGTCCAAAAAGTCCCCAGATAAATAAAGCGGCTGCTGCACATGCATGCCATGGCTCCGTTCATTTCAATTTTCTGCATCAGCGCTCATCCTTTTATGATTGTACCATTGAAAAAAATTGAGCCATAGCATGCATATGCGACAGCCACTTCACGCATGTGGGGACCTTTGGGACCTCCATCGTTCTCCATATTGGTGGTGGTCCAGTGTTCAGACCCACAGCGATCACAAAGTTATCACTTATTCTGTGGATTGGAGATAACTTTATAACTTGACACAATCCCTTTTAATGGGTTGTACCAAGATTGCAAATCATACCCTATTCCCAGGATAGGGGATTACTTGCTAATTGGTGGAGGTCTCACTACTGAGACCCCCGCCATTCTTATGAACAGGGGTACCATGTCCCCCACTACTTCTCACTGCAGAATTGCTTCTCCTGACACGGTAACGTCAGAATGAATGAAGCACTGTCCAAGCATGTGCAGGTCCAAGCCTCCGGCGGATAGGGGAAAACTTGTAATCTTGGTACAATCCCTTTAAGGCTGTGGGCTTTAGCTACAGATGTAACAAACATTAACTTGACATTCCTAGTGACATGATAACTTAACTACAATGCACTACAGTGCTGTAAATCAAGTTATCACGATGCAACAATGATGATAATGATTGCTATATCAGCAAGTAAAGTCTGAAGTTTTTAGACTCATATAGTAATGTATATACATAAAATGGTTTGTCCAGTTACAAACTATTGATGGCCTATCTGCAGGAAGGCCATCAGTAGTACATCAGTGGGGGATCCTCACTGATCAGCTGTACCAGTGTGCTTGTGTATTGAGCTGATTTCTGCAGGAAGTAGATAGCTCCATTCTCACTGCAGTGGTCAGGCTTGGTATTACGTGTAAAGTTCCCATGGAAGTGAATAAGATCTTGGCGTGTAATACCAAGCCTGGCCACTGCACTAAAAACAAAGCTGTGATGCTTTAGGAATGCATCAGCCCAGTGAATAGCCAATCAGTAGGGATCTTGGGCTGCATACCCCACACTGTCTACTGTCTATAGCCTGCCCTGCGAATAGGTCATCAATAGTTTACAACTGGACAACCCCATTAAATGCCTGTAAAAAAGAACCCTTATTTTTTAACTCTTGCTCTTATATTTCCATTCCATTCCCCATAGGCAATGTACTGTCAAATGTCATATAATTTTCTACTCAGTTTAACCCTTTCCAATCCACTGTCTGACATCTGAAGACATTCTGATTGAAGGCTGTACAGTTCCGATGTCGGGAGATGTCCGGCAGGGTATTCTTACTATATATTACTAGCCGCTCTGTTGTCAGGGGGCCTCTTCAGCATGTCCCATACCGCAGTACTGGCTCTAGCCAGCAGATGGCGCCATTGTGTAATGGCAGAAAGAGAAAGCCCCCTAGGAAACCCTGAATCCAAAATTGGATTGCAAAGGGTTAATAGTAAATGGCAATTGTTGCCTGATATCACATCTGCTCTGTGTGTACCAAATAACACAACCACAAATCAATATGTACAGTACCTCAGTGAAAAACAAATCACATCATATCCTGGAAATAATGAGTGATGATCACTGAGTTCACATTTCCTAAAATTATAATTGGGCCAATAAAGCCATATCTGATACATAAACAATACATGTGTTATTTCATCTTCTCCCTTCCTTGCCTTGTATTCGAGTTGCATGTGTGATTATATAATGGAGCGATGAGACAACATAGCATTTATTGTGCTGGAGCTAAGAAAGTCACAATGGAGAGAACTTGTCCAGATCGCCATTAGAGGGAGTTCTGACAACGTGTATGAGATTTTCTGTAATAATACCAGTAGAATTAATTTCCTGTGAACTAAGGGTTGAGCTCTTCAAGTTAAAGCACACCAAATAATAAGATGATCTGTTTTAAAACTTTCTTCCTCTCTTCCATGATAATCGCCTTCATTGTTTTTACTCTACCCCACGAGGGATAATAACAAACCATTATTACCAGCCCAGTATTTAGAGTTATTCCCAATTGTTCTTCATTTTACCGATGTAGCAAAGATTAACTTGACAATTAATAAATGGGTAAAAAAAGATGGTCATACTGCTTCTCTGACTTCTCAGACCCGACTTTGCTCATATAGGCAGCAATGGCCAGCCAGAGCACCATGTAGTGTCTTAGACTACCAATGTATACTATTGCACAGAGAAACATTACATCTATCTCTTTTTGTCCAGGACTGAAAGATCGTTTTAACTAGAATATATATGCAACTGTATATATACTGTAGGTATCACAATGCACTACTCAAGTTAAAGGGGTTGTCCCGCGGCAGCAAGTGGGTCTATACACTTCTGTATAGCCATATTAATGCACTTTGTAATGTACATTGTGCATTAATTATGAGCCATACAGAAGTTATAAAAAGTTTTTCACTTACCTGCTCCGCTGCTGGCATCCTCGTCTCCATGGTTGCCGTCTAATTTTCGCCGTCTAATGGCCAAATTAGACGCGCTTGCGCAGTCCGGGTCTTCTGCTTTTCTCAATGGGGCTCGGTGTAGCTCCGTGTAGCTCCGCCCTGTCACGTGCCGATTCCAGCCAATCAGGAGGCTGGAATCGGCAATGGACCGCACAGAAGAGCTGCGGTCCACGGAGGTAGAAGATCCCGGCGGCCATCTTCACCAGGTAAGTAAGAAGTCACCGGAGCGCGGGGATTAAGGTAAGCGCTGTCCGGTGTTCTTTTTTAACCCCTGCATCGGGGTTGTCTCGCGCCGAACGGGGGGGGTTGAAAAAAAAACAAAACCCGTTTCGGCGCGGGACAACCCCTTTAAGGATTACTACAGTTTTATATAAAATTGGGGGTGATCATAATAGAGAACTCCACATGACTATTCTACCTTTAAAGGGAATGTGACATCTGTTTCATTCTATGACACAAAAACACTGATTGGGTTGATCAGGGAGATGCGGTGGATATAGTTTATTTTGACTATATTAAAGCATTTGACAAAGTATCTCATACCATACTTATTGAAAAAATGACCAAATATGGGATTGATAAGGCAACTGTTAGGTGGATTCACAACTGGCTGAGTTATTGTACTCAAAGAGTGGTCATAAATGGCTGCACATCCAACTGGAAGAATGTATCAAGTGGGATACCACGAGGCTCTGTCCTAGGCCCAGTGTTGTTCAACATTTTTATAAATGATTTGGATGAGAGAATTGAGAGAAAATTAATTGAATTTGCCAACAACATAAAGCTAGGAGGGATAGCTAACACTAGAGAAGAGAATTCAAAAAGATCTAGACCACCTTGAAGAGTTGACGGCAACTAACAGAATGGTATTTAACAGGGGGAAATTCAAAGTCATACATCTGGGCAAGAAAAATGAAAAAAAGCACGTACGGAATGAGAAGAATTAGGCTAAGCAGCATATGTGAAAAAGACTTTAATATAATAATTGATCACAGACTGAACATGAGTCAACAGTGTGATGGAGCAGCAAAAAAGGCAAACACAATTCTGGGATGTATTAAGAGAAGCACAGAGTCTAGATCATGTGAGGTCATTATTACCCTCTACTTTTCCTTTGCAGACCTCATCTGGAATACTGTGTCCATTTCTGGGCACCCCAATATAAAAAAGACAGACAAACTGGAGCAAGTTCAGAAAAGAGTTACCAGAATGGTGAGCGGTCTGAAAACCATGTCCTATGAGGAACAGTTAAAGGATCTGGGAATGTTTAGCATGCAAAATAGAAGGCTGAGATTACAGTCCTGTAATCTAGACATTGCACAACACTGACATCATTAAGCAGTTATAGGCCAAAAAGGAGCTCAATGGCCCTTGATCTCAGACGAGATCATGTTGATAAAACGGCATCAAACTACT